>NC_057813.1:655677900-655820555 GCF_018294505.1 Triticum aestivum
TTTAGACCTTTTTGTAACCGCTGGCCTCAAACTTGGTACTGACATGTAAAAATTAGTAAAACTAGTATCAATCTGCACGTAATGTCCCAATTGTGGTACTTCTGTGCAATTAACTCTTTTATATGTCAGTACCAAGTCTAAGGCTAATAGTTACAAAAAGGTCTAATCCGTATATTGACGGTGTATCTGACCTGCCAGGCCCGCCCGTCAGGTGCCGACGTGACATTTTTTTTACAAAAAACCCCTTGCTTTGTATGTAATCACATAAATACCCAAAAAAAAGTTCCGGAGAGGCTTTTTTTTCATTCGCAATTTCCACCACCGAATTGGACTGGTTTGGAAATTTCCGTCCACTTGAACAAACAAATAAAAGAAGACCAATAGGCCACCGCGGAGCTCGCGTTCTACTACAGGCGTCCTTTCTTTTATACTCCTGAATTTTTTTTCGTTCCGCACTTAACTGGCGCACATGTTGGGCTCGTTCATTGCTCCGGTTCATATTCCTTTCATTTCTCTTATGCTTTCATGACGCGCGGTGAAATTTTTGTAATTTATAGTGAACATTTTCTTAATACAAGATGTGTTTCAAGAATATTATCATAACATTATTTTATAATTTAGAGTGAATATTAAGTTGAATAGTTTCTTAATACATGGTGAAATTTTTGTATTTCAAAAAATGTTCAGCATATATTAAAAAAATTATTGTGTAAAATCATTCTTGCATTTCCAGAAACACATCGATTTTTTAATAAAAGTTGAACAGTTTTAATGCATTTCTAAAATTTATTATGATTACACAATTATTTTTAATACAGGTTGTCAACTTTTTCTTTACAAATGGTTAACGGTTTTTCCATTGCAATGAACGCTGAACATATTTTAAATGCAAATTGGACATTCTTGTAATATAGGTTGATCAATTTTCTTAAGATAGGATGAACATTTATTTAATATGCGGTGATTTTTTCTGTAATTTATGGTGACCATTTTCTTAATACACGATGAGTTTCAAGAATATTATGGCGAATATTTTCTTAATACATGGTGAAATTTTTGTATTTCAAAAAATGTTCAGCATGTATTAGAAACTTATTTTGTAAGATCATTCTTGCATTTCCAGAAACACGTTGATTTTTCTAATAAAAGTTGAACTGTTCTAATGCATTTCTAAAATTTATTATGATTACAAAATTATTTTTAAGGGATCTAGTTAATTAGTTAATTAGTTTGGGTACGATGATCTGCGTACATTTAGTTAATTAGTTTGTGTACGATGAACGTGGGTTTATTAATTATGTTTACTAGCTGTTGCATCTATTTACTAACCCTTTATTTTTATGTTGCTCAAGTATATTATGTTGCATATATTGTTGCTTCCCTTGATGAAGATGCATCTTGAACAGGTACGTAGATCCTTGATGGCGAAGAAGTGCTATGTCGTGTACATAGGGAAAATTCTGGGAGTGTACGACGAATGCCGCGAGTGTCCGGCCCAAGTGGAGTGGTTCTCAGGCGCCAGCCATAAAGGGTTGGATAGCAGACAAAAAGCAGAAGCGAGTTACTTGAGGTACATGCTAGCGCGAGAAACGAATCAAAACAGCCGCCTCATGTACTGCATAGTTCCGCTCTCAGTCATAGTGATAGCTCTTCTCTTCTATATTATTGTTTAGATGGATGGTGATGTAATTGCAAGTATACGAGACATGTCAAAACTTGTATCGCTATTTCAAGATGATGACGAGAGACATCAGTTGTGTTCGATGATGAGTATGATGATGACATGATTTGATGAGACTATTTATATATGTATGATATAATTAGATTTGTATGTGTATGATATGATTAGATTTGTATAAAACCTGTAAAAATACAAAACAAACATGCATTAGAAAAAAAATCAAAAAATAATAACAATAGCAAGGGGTTCGTGTGTAGCATCAGCGAGCTTTTAGCAGTAGCGCACTTTATGATGACGCCCTGCAACGCGCTACTGTACTGCTACATATGTAGCGTCATAGTGCGCACGCCCACGCTACCTATAGGCCCTTTACCCACGCCACTGATAGGCTTTTCCCTAATAGTGTGAGCGTGCCTTTGGGATTCTGCAATATCAATGGGACATTGTTCGGTATTTTGCTAGGACTTGAAGCACCAAGAAGTTGTGGAACATGATGACTGCTTGTGTGATTATGCACAATATGATCGTAGAGGATAAGTGCTCAAAACATATCTACGATCAAGTGATTGTAGATACGTTCCGGGCACTTATCCTCTACGATTTTCATCATGAAATGTGTGATTGAGAAATTCACATGCAGCTCCAAATGATTTAGTTGAGCATATTTGAGCTCATGTGGGCAATCAATAGATGTATATTTTTTTCACATGTATTCGAGACAAATTAATTTTTATTCGGTTTGTAAAACTGTACTAAATTTATTTGGTTGTGAAACTATGCTATTTTTTATAGTGAAACTATGCAAAATGTATGCATATTTGTTAAAAACAGCGGCCTGCCGGCCACATCGGCAAATATGAGTCGCAGGCGTTGGGCGCTCTGCCGGCCCAAATGATAAACTAGGCGGATGTCGAGCGGGCAGCCGACCCAAACGAATAAAAAACAGACAAAATTATCATATGTTTAGGTCGGCACGTTAGAGTTGCTCATAGATGGTCATTTTTGCACGTGTCCGTGTGTGAGAAAGGAAGGCAACAACCTGCTAATGCGGACATGAGAAGGCCTTGGAAGCAGCAGAGTGATGATGAATTGTCGAGAGAGCTTCATTGTTGGACAGGATTGCGACCGTTGAGTCTGTTACAACGGCCAGAATTAGAAGTGAGGTAGCCCTCTGGATTAGGATTGAGGGAGATTAGGATTACCAGCAGGTCGTTTTAGGCCTATGGTGGATGCTCCCAGTAGCCTGTTGTTTCTCTTCTAACATATGTACAGAACTAGTATTGTGTTCTATCCCCTTTCTTAATACAGAAGACGCACAGCTTGTGGGTTCTTGAAAAAAGCTTCATTGTTTCAGCCCATTGGGCGAACCACTGACGGCCCATTGGGCATTGGCTAACGCGAGAAAAACTCTCAAACCCTTGGTCGTAGGTTTCAATCCCCTTCCTCCTTCTCGCTCGACGGCACCACCCATCTTCCGCCGCCATGTCCATGCCGGCGGATCGCTCTCGTCCACGTGAGTAAGTCCATTCTTGGAAATAATCCAAACCTAGTCTCGTACTAGTATGCTACAGTAGTCAATTAGGACTATAGCTATTAGGCGTGTCGTGTCCTGGTAGTACAAGTTGTAATCAGGTCAGATCTTGTTTGTTCCAGGAGTGAGTAGCTCGTCTAGGTTATGTCTAGTCCGAGGTGTGTATATAAAGCACACCTGGGCTGTTGTTTTCTATGTATCAACCATCGCAAACTCCTTCACTGATCCCCTGGCCTGACATCTCATCTGTCTTTGTTTGTGCAGATCTTCCTCTCCTCCCCACGGCGGCATGGCAGCCGAGAGACTCGCTGACGATCTGCTCGTCGAGATCCTCGCGCGCGTCCCCGCAAGATCAGTGTGCCGCTTCAAGTGCGTCTCCAAGGACTGGCTCAGCCTCATCGATCACCCCGATCACCACAGGAAGCTCCCTCAAACCCTAGCAGGATTTTTTTACGCTAGGAGCGACAACAGGGAGTTGCCTCTGGAAACAGAAGTCCGCTTCGCCGGTGTCTCGGGGAATCGCTGCCCTCCAGTCGACACCTCTTTTGCCTTCCTGCCCAGCCACCGGCGCGTCGATCTACTAGACTGCTGCAATGGCCTCCTCCTCTGTCGCTGGTATGGCGTTTCCGCTCTTGGTGATGAGTTTTGTTACATCGTGTGCAATCCTGCCACGAAGGAGTGGGTTTCGTTGCCCGACCGTAGCCATGAAAACAAGGTGGGCATAGAGCGTCTGGGTTTCGATCCGACCATGTCTTCCCACTTCTATGTGTTTGTGTTGCTAGAGAATGTCAACTTTAACGCCTACCTTGCTGAAGTGGAAGTGTATTCGTCGGAAACCAAGAGATGGGTTTACAAGGAAATTGGATGGAACAAAAGAATTGTGCTTCCTGCTGAGCAGCCTAGCGCTGTCTTCCTCAACGGTTGTTTGCATTTTTACTCCTTCGGCAAAAGGTCACCCTTTTTTATAGGTGTGGTAGACACGGCGGGGGAAACATCAATGAACTTCCATATCCCTGATAATTTGAATAATGGTTTTATTCAGCACTCACAGGACTGTCTGCATTATGCCAAGTTCAAGAGAGGTGATGGTAATGTGGTTCGACTAGTAGTCTATGTTCTCGAGGACTATGACCGCAAAAAGTGGAAACTGAAGCATAGTGTTAAAACTTCAGACATATTTGGAGGGACACATTTATAGATTCCGATTCGTTTGCGATTCATCCAGTCGATTCCCGTTGGATTGCGATTCATCCGGGATGTAACTTAATCTTCTTCACTGTGGGGTCAGCTTCCACATTAATGTGCTATGATATGGACCGTCGACAAGTCAAAGTGATCTGCAGTCTTGATGGTTATCTGCCACGCCTGCCATATGTGCCATTGTATGCAGAGTTGCAATCACTGCATACATGACGTCAATACGAAATTCAATTCATGCATGATATCAATATGAAACCACCGCTGTCTTTATAGAAACATCTATGATATGAGTCATTATTTCATGCTATGGAGAAGTATCTTATATGTCTGCTCGGATTTGGTTCTCGTTTTCTTGACTGATGTATGCACTTTTTAAGCAAAAGTCATGATCAATAAACTCGTATCTTCTATTTTAAGTCAGGGAAAAGCATAAGCATTTTATTGAGAAAGAACTAGCCAATGATCGCTTGTCTGCTACTGGCACATGTGTGAAATATGTTACCTTTGCTCTTACGTATCTGTTATAATCCCTCTATTTCGTTATGTAAGGTGTATTATTTTTGGCACATTGACCAAGGCACATGATTATAGACAATTAGGACAAAACTATCCTTGTCAAATTCATTGATTAGCGGCAAGTAAATCACTTAGGCTAGGAAAGGAAGAGATACACGCAATCGGGAGAGAGATGATTTCCTTTTTTCTCTACAAGGAGAGATACATGCAATCAGGTGAGAGATACTTTCTTTTTTTTCGGAGGGCCAAGAACGGAATTACGAGGAATTAGCACAAATGCACCTTATATTGTGGAATTTTATTAAAAAACAAATACACCTAATACAAACACATAGTGAAACTGGATGAATATGGTGTCACGTCAGTTGAGGCCAATTACTTGCCGTGAAGTTTTATAATAGATCCGAGCATATATTGTCGAAAGTGTAAATCCTTAATATAACCAAAACAATCATCATCTTGTTTTTATACAAAAACAAGCATCACCTTATTTTATTTTGAGGGGTTAAAAAACAATCATCACCTGATTCGCTCGAGCAGGGCCAAGGCCTTCCAGAACTTAATGAACGTGTACATAGCCCAATCCGCGAGGATATAGTTATCTCATTATTGACGCGCCGACGACCCATTCGCTAGGCAGGAAATGCGAAAGTGCCAGTCATGTCCGGAAAAACCTATTTGACGTATTTCGCGTCAAACAGTCGTACAGTTTTGAGGTTCTGGTTTTAGGAAGCTTCTAGAGGATTCCCAGCCGGTTTTCCTGGTTTTGGGAACCTTCTAGAAGTTCCTGAACTGGTTTTTCTTTTTTTCTTCCTATTTTTCTTTTTACTTTTTTCTGCCCTATTTAATTTTTTTCTATTCCTTTTTTTGTTTTCATTACTTTTCTTTTTAATTTACTTTCAGTTTTCCTTTTCGCATTTATTTCTTTTTTTTCAAAAAAAATTCTGGACTTCAAAAATGTTTGTATCTCTTAAAGTGGTTCATTTTCCAGATTTTGTTCCAGTTTCCAAATTTCCTTGACAAATTGCACAAAAGATTAGTACTTCAAATTTTGTTCACTTCTTCCCAAAAAATGTTCCAAAATTAAAAAATAAGACAATTTAAGTTTTTTAGCATTTTCTAATTTTGTTCAATAATTCAAAAAATGTTCATAGATTTCAGAAAATGTTAGTATTTTCAAAGCAGTTTGGAAATTTTAAAAATGTTCATATTTCCAAAATTGGTTCGTAAATTCATAAAATGTTCGGGAAAATAAATAAAATTTTGGAAAACTTTTCGCGTCATGCAAAAATTGTTCATTAAATAAAATGTTTCTGTTTTCAAAATATGTTCACAAAATCAAGAAAACATAATTATCCTTTCATAATTTTCCGGAAATTGAAAAAAGTTTTGGGAGAATTTCATAACATATTATTTGTAGTTTAATTTTTGTTCTCAAATTCAGAAAATGTTCGTGTTTTTTCAAAAAAGTTTCTACTTTCCAATTTTTTCGTTCATGTTCTGAAAGTTTCTTCGTTATTTCAAGAAATGTACGTATTTTTTATTTTTGTTTACGGCCTCAGAAAATGTTTCCGCTTTCCAAAATTATTCAAAACTAAAAGGAAACGAGATTTCAAAAAATGTTCCAACTTTCCAAATTTCTTCGCAAATTCAAAAAAGAAATCATGTTTTTAAATTTCTCTCACATATTAAAAAAATGTTCGGTAATTTTAAAAAAGGTTCACATTTATTAACTTTTAATCACCAATTCAAAAAAAATGGGAATTTCCATAAATGTTCCCGCTTTCCAAATTTGTTCACATGATGAAAATGTTCATATTTTTCAAATTTGATGCCGAATTCCAAAAATGTTCGTCGGAGTTCAAAGAATAATCATGTCTTGAAAATTTTGTTCATAATTTGGAAAAAATCGCGCTTTTAGCTTTTTGTTCCGTTTTTTGGAAATTGTTTTGCATTTTCAAGAAATTCCTCATAATTTTGAAAACAATATCGTTTTCATTTTGTTCATTTTTTTGCAAAAATGTTTGAGATTGCCAAAAATGGTTTGAGTTTTACATTTTTTTGCTATGAAATATGATAATGTTTGCTATGAAATATGATTTTTTTTGCTATGAAATATGAATTGTTTTGCTATGAAATATGAAATAATTTTAAATCTGTTTTGGCTTATGTTTTTATAAGGCGGATTGCCATTTTGTCTACAAAATCCCAGGAATTCTGGTGGCTGATGCTCACTTGCAGTAGGTCATCCCTAGATCCCTGCCGATGTTGTATGCTTCTTTAAGTTTGGCGCTGCAATCCTAACATTTGAAGCTGACAGTCGCAGCGCTAGCACCGCGCTCCAGCTACTGCGAAGTCATAGAATTGACCCCTAGTGTTTTTTGCTTTTTTTCATACTGCGATCGTGCCACCGGAAATGGGCCGGCCCAGGTTAGTCGCGCCCTGTGCGAAACGTCGGCATTTTTGTCGCGGTGGTCCTGGGAGCGCCCGTACGCCGCCCGTGCGTCCGATCGTTGTGACTTTGTTGAAGCGACGCGCACACGGGCCGGCCCAATCATCTGGCTGTGAGCGAATAAACGAAAAAAAGAAAAAGCGTGGGATCAAACCGACGACCTCTTGCGCGAATCAAGTGAGGCTAACCAGCTGAGCTACCTACCACGACAATTTTACATGCAGCGCCAATCTTAAAGTAGAATGTACAGGGGCAAATCCTTAAAAAAAACGTTCAACATTTTTACAATATACCTTGAAGAAATTTAAAATACAGTGAACGTTTTTGTAAAAAAATACTGAACAAATTTCAAATACTAAAATGGACATTTGATGGGTGTGCGCTAAACAATTTTTTAATATATGATGAACAAAACTTAAATACACAATGATCATTTTCTAATTATATGTTGAACAATTTCATATTATACAATGACCATTTTTGTAATACACAATAAACATTTTCTAATATACGTTGAACAATTTAATAATACATAATGAACATTTTTGTAATACATAATGAACATTTTCTAATATACGTTGAACAATTTAATAATATACAATGAACATTTTTTTAATACGCAATGAACAATTTTACAGTGCAAGGTGAACTATGTCATAATATACAATGAGCATTTTCTTAATACATTGAAGATTTTTGTAACACACGGTGAACTTTTTATACAAATACACAATAATGAGAAGAAGAACAGAAACAGGAAATAAAAAGGAAATGTAAATGAAAGAAAATGAAAAGGACAAAAAGGAATCAAAACAGAAAATTAAAAAAAGGAACAAAACAACTGAAAACCGGCCAAAACCGTGAAAAAACTGGAAGCAAAAAATCCATAGAAGAAAAACGAAAAACCCCCGCAAGAAACAGGGAAAACAGCAGCGAACGAAAATCCGTACCTGGGCGGGCCCAAGTGGCGACTTGCTTGAGCGAAGGCTCCTCCTTTTGACGCCTGCGGGCGTCAAATAGGATTTGCCGGTGGTCCTATGCGCTGCATTATGCGTCAAAAATGTGGGGCGTCCGCGTAGGAGACAGGGTGAGTGGGCCGGCTCATCGAGCTTTACCGAGAGAGGAAAAAAGGTAGAAAACGCAGCGACGGTGCAAATCCAGGATTCGAACACGAGACCACCAGGTTGTCGTCGCTACCGCACAGCCACTAGACCACCCATATTTTAACATTTTAAACGCAGCACATCTAAAGAACTAATTTTAGCGTAGAACTGGGCTACTCTACTGCAGCGAATTTCAATCAGTTAATGCCACGAACTGGAATTTACAGTGATAGTTTTTTTAAGCGTACTTCTTTAAAGTGTATACTTTGAAAATGTGCAAACATTTTTAGAATTTCTGAACAATTTTAGGCAAAAGGAACATTTTTTTCAATACATATACAAACTATGAAAATCTGAAGAAAGATTGAAACTTCAAACATTTTTTGAATTTTAGAACAAATAACTAAAAAGGAACATTTCAAGAAATTTGAACAAAAATTTATTACTACAAACATTTTTAGAATTTATTAACAAATAGGGCAAAAATGGATTCATCAAATTCCGAACAAAAAATTGCAACCACGAAATTTCAAAAATTTCAGACCAGATTTTGGGATCATGAATATTTTCTGAATTTTCAACAAAATTTAACAGAACGTGAACTTTTTGTGGAATTTGTGAACAAATTTTTAAAAATAGGAACATTTTTGGAATTCCTGTACATTTTTTGAATTTGTGAACGATTTAAAACAGGAAGATTTTTTTTCAAATTCCTGCACATTTTTTGAAACGTGAACAATTTTAAAATTCTGAACAATTTTGTTAAGAGGAACATTTTTTGAAAGTCTGAACAAATTTTGAATTTGTGAACAATTTATAACAGGAAGATTTTTTTGAAATTCCTGCACATTTTTTGAAACATGAACTTTTTTTTAAATTCTGAACAAATTTTTTTAAGAGGAATACTTTTTGAAAATCTGAATTTTTTTTGAAATGTAAATATTTTTTAAATTCTGAGCAAATTTTGTTAAGAGGAACATTTTTTTAAATCTAAATAAAATTTGAAATTTTTGAAAAAATAAACAAAAAGGAAGAAAGAAACAGAAAAGATAAAAACAAAAATGAAAATAAAAAAAGAAACAGAAAGAAAAACGAAATGAAAACCAGCCACAAAAAACAACAGGAAAAAAGAAAAACCAATTCATGGAACCTTCTAGAAGGTTCCAAAAACTGGAAAAAACCGTTGCTAGGCTAACCGCTAACGGGCCGGGCCAGATTGCGTCGTTCCCTGCATAATCCTGTGCAAACCCTCGACATCTTGATGGAATATGCGGCATATAGGGTTTTCCTTTTGCCGCAGCAAGCGGCACTTAGGATGTCCCGTCACGTCCAGCCATTGTTCTACCAAGAAAAGGCCTCGTCCTGCCATAGGTTTTCATTCCTCCTCGCTCGACGACGCCGCCGCCGTTTTCTTCCGACGCCAGTCCGTCCCGACAGATCGCACTCGCCCACCGGAGGATGGCCGCGCTTCAGTTCGTGCTTGGTCTGCGCAGCGTCATCACCATCGACTTCTCTCCCTTCACTGATCCCCTCACATCTCATCCATCTCTGTTTGTGCAGGTCCTCCTCTGCTTTCCCCAGCAGAACAGCGGCGGACGATACGCTCACCGACGACCTCCTCGTGGAGATCCTCTCGCGGGTCCCCACCAAGTCGGTCTGCCGCATCAAGTGCGTCTCCAACCACTGGCTCGTCCTCATCGACCACCCGGACCACCGCAAGAAGCTCCCAAAAACCCTGGCCGACTTCTTCTACACCAGCAGCAAAAACAGCGTCGAAGAGCTCTTCTTGGAGTCACCTGTCCACTTCACAAGTGTCCCAGGGGCAATGAGCAGGATCTGCCGCCGTCTGATCGACACCTCTTTCGCCTTCCTGCCTAACCACTGGCGCATTGATGTCTTGGACAGTTAGACTGCTACAATGGCCTCCTCCTCTGCCGCTGGCACGATGTTTCCGACAAGGTTGGCCAGTTCCATTATATTGTATGCAATCCCGCCACGAAGGAGTGGGTCGTCATGCCAGACTCTGGCTAGGCCACTAACAGGTGGGCACTACACGTTTGGGCTTCGACCCGGCTCTTTCCTTGCAGCATTTCCATGTGTTTGAATGGGTAAAGGAGCAGAAGTACTATGGCGTCGAGGACCAGTGGGATCAGTGGAACATCGACCTTGCCGGAGTGGCAGTGTATTCTTCTGAAACTGGACGATGGGTTAATAAGGAGAAGAGATGGAACGGGCACACCTTCATCGCTAGTCGTCACTCCTCAGCAACTGTCTTTCTTAATGGATATACCCCCTCCGAGTGTCAAAAAACGTCTTACATTATGGGACGGAGGGAGTATCTTTTTTCATGCCTTCGACCACGAGACATACAATTGTTTGGCTGTTGTCGACACGAAGGGGGAAACATGGATGCCGTTCGGTGTCCCTGGTGGTCTGGTTGATGGTTTTGTTCAGCAGTCACAGGGTTATCTGCATTACGCCAATTTTCAAAATGATGGCCATAGTGATGTGGTTCGACAAGTAGTCTATGTTCTCGAGGACTATGACAGCCAAGAATGGATAATGAAGCACAACATTGAAGAAATGTCATACATCTTTGGAGGAATAAATAGTCTCCTTAATGGTGACTTTATTTGGATTGCGATTCATCCGGAATGCAACTTGGTGTTCTTCAATGTGGGGCGGGACACCACATTGATTTGCTATAATATGGATCGTCGGCAGGTGGTATGTATCAATGTATGCTTGAATCTGGTCCTCATTTTCTCTCACTGTTGTATGCATGGTTTTAAGTTTTGAGCTATGGTGGTTCATTATGGAGGCAACCTGGCTGATTCGCCTGTCAAATGATTAGCTATGCAAAATTTCACTGAACTTCCTGTCGTGTGTACCAGTAGTGTTTTGGACACTGCTACCTGCATGGGTTTGGTTAGCTTTGTGTAGCAGTGTTTGAGTGAAGGTACTATGATCATTTCGTAGAAAACATTATCAATGATTGTCATGCATGTTAAGGTTTCGTACGTTAAATTTGCACTTGGGGAGTATAAGCATATCGTATTGACAGAGTTTTCGTGATTGTGTGAGAATCGTATATCTGTCTTCCGATGAAAGCAGAACATCAGCGAGCTGTGCCTTCTGATTGGCAAGGTAATGAACACTTGATGTGGAGTTTGTGATGGATAACAGGAAAAAGAGTGTATCGGTTAATTAGCTGCCAGGAGCTATAGGTAGGTTAGCCGGCTGTTGGGTTATTCAGTGGAGTGGAGTGCGCTATTTGCTCCATGGCAGTGTCATTCTTCTGTTAGACATATAACACGAAATTGGTGTCTGAGTTTTGTTCAGGTAGCCATTTTAGAAGGGTTTGGAATAAGCACTGCCATGTCACTTTTAGCTATATGATTAACGCGTTCGTGCACAAGCGAACTGCACGGGCACTCCACCAGTCCAATGCAAACTTTTTTTACGGCGATAGTATTTCCTAATTGTTGATTTTGGACTTCCTACAGCACGAGCAACAAGTGGCCATTGCTGTAAAAGGGTAAAATACAAACAAAGTTGATGTTCTTGTTCTGGCAGAGTTGCTTGCAGCTGTTCAGATGCATGCATCTCGACCGGATGTGGTTCTGCTAATGCAGACACACGAACACGATGTGACCTGCGATCCACCATTTCATCGATGGCCATGTCACTATGTCAGCATGCATGAGTGAGTGGTGCCTGCATGCCTTGTTAACCCTCGGCTAGAGCTGGTTTGCTGACGCGCTCAGTGCGCCTTTCGTTTTGCCCGTAGCAGTGCCGTTCTTACGTGGAAGCATAATACTCCTACCTATAGATGTTAACCTTTTTGTGCCGGCCTTGCGCTTGAGATGGCCATGGTTTGAGTGGACGGCACCACAAAAGTTGTGGGTGGGCTTGGGAAATCCATGTAATGAGGAGGACCTTGACTTTTTCTATGCGTCCACGACCATCACCATGGGGAACGGCGCTAAAACGCCTTTTTGGGATTCTCCCTGGCTCCATGGGTGCAAGCCTAAGGATGTTGCCCCGCTCGTCTTTGCGGCCTCCTCAAGGAAGAATTGGAAAGTGCGGGAGGCCCTACAAAATAATGCATGGATCCTCAAGCTCAACACCTCCACGGTCGTCTCCGTTGAGCACATCCGACAATTCTTCACGCTATGGGCACTTGTGAATGATGTGCATCTGGACGCACTCTCTGAAGATACTATTGTGTGGAAGCATACGACAAGCGGGCACTACACTGCGGCCTCCGCCTACAAGGCCCAATTTCTTGGCTTGGTTCTCTCTCCCATGGACCAAATGGTTTGGAAAGTTTGGGCGCCACCAAAGGCTAAATTCTTCGCTTGGTTGGCTATCCAAGACAGAATTTGGACCGCGGATGGACTACAAAAACGTGGATGGCCAAATTGTGGTCTTTGCACCCTCTGCAAGCGAGAGCAAGAAAGTGGACCGCATCTTTTCTTCAAATGCCGCTTCACTATTAGGCTATGGAACTTGGTCACGGCAAAACTTGGGCTTCATCATATGGACACCTCTATGTGGCATGTTGAGAGTTCGGTTAAGGAATGATGGACAAATAGGACCGGCGCCGGAGTCCCCAACAGGAAGGCCATGGCCTCTCTAACCATGCTCGTGTCATGGACCATTTGGAACGAGCGGAATGCGCGTGTTTTCCGGAACAAGAGTGCTCCACCACCAATCTTGCTAAGCAACATCATCTGCGAGGCAAACCTTTGGATCACCGCCGGAGCAAAAAAATCAGGGAACATTATTTTGCGTGAGTAATCTTCCATGCCGTGTAAAAGTGTGCCCTTGTAACAAACTCTATCCTCTTCTTATTTAATAGATGAGGCAAATTTTTTGCCTCCGTTTCGAAAAAAAAACCTTTTTGTGCCAATCTTCCAAGATTCCCCTTGAATCCTTGATGAAATCAAATCAAATGAACATATGCAGAATCTTCCGACGAGCAGGTCGTCAATCAGCCACGGATTAAATGCAGCTAGCGCCTGAACATGTATGCATGGTTAGTACGTAGCGTGTAATCCATAATATCCTGATGATCACATGAGTGAGTGATCGATCTGGTGTCAGGTGCCCATCGGTCGGTCGGTCTCAGCTGCGTACTCACGCCCAACCGCGCGTTCCATGCAGCGCGTAAACTACTCATTCCTTCCTTTCTTCCTTCCACATACGGCCGGCACAGTACAGTAGCAGCAAGTCGCGACGCTCATTTTCCGCCTCTGTTTGCCCTTGATTCTGCCACGCTCGGTTCTGGCCATCTCATCTCATCAGTTTACTCATGGGCGGGTGGTTCACAATCACCGAGGCCACGGCGGAGTCCAACTCCAACACGCCCACCGCAGCGCCAGGCACGACGTCGACACGCACCATGGTCGACCGCCCCCACCGCAGTTGAGTTGGGCAGCCGCTGGATTCCAGATTCCGCCCTGCTCGGATCGAGCGCGACCGCACTGGCCACTGACTGGCTGGCGTATCCTCCCTGCGCCCGCCGCCACGGGTTATAAATTTGTCTCCTTCCTTTCAATTCCGCATCTTTCTTTACATATTTTTTCTTTCTGAAAGACCTTTATTTCTTTCTCGGCCTCAGCCGTAGTAGCATTCTAGTGTCCGACTGGCCGTCGCACTCCCTCTCCTTTTGTGCATGAATGCATGCGTGCAGGCAGTGCACTTGCCTCGATCTGTTGTGGGCTTGTGGCTGCGGCATGCCGCAAGAGGCCAGCAATACCACGTACCTTGCCTCGATCCAAGGCAAGCTCCAACGCGCCCACCCAAGTAAACCTGGGTTTCATTCGTTTGGGTCAGTAGATGCAACGTCCCTTCTTTGTCTGTGCATTTCTGGGTAGTTCGTCCAACCAGCTGACTCATTTGGTCTGTTTCGGCCACGTTTCTCTAAGAAACATACTTTCATCATCAAATTAGATAGTAAAATAAAAGCAATAAATTGTTGCATGGTATTAGCGCCGAATCTTGAAAAGAAAATGAAGGGAGGCTCAAAATTAACGGTGTGGAGAAAAAGCCATTAACTCTCAATTTAGTTCAAATAAGGATAAAATTTTGATACGAGGCTGGGCTGAATACTAGTGAAAAAGAACTCCAATTTTTGGAAGTGGGATCGAGACTCTCAAAGCATAATGTAGAGTTAACGGTCTTCCTTCTCTAGTTTTCATGGCAACCAGTTCAGATCCCTAGCACCCACACCCCCCATCGACGGAAAAGACGGCAACAAGCACACAGGTAAGAAAACCTGTCTCCTCCTTCCCCAACCCCCACCCTACTCCCCCCTCCCCCACCCATTGTAGATTGCCCATGTAGATGGCGACTGGATCCATAGTTCCAGCCGTTCATGTTTATTCTCCTCTGCCCTCCAACGAACACAAATTTGCCATGTTCTGTCATGGATCTAATCTAAGAATTTAGGTTCCAGATGCTGTCAGTAGGTGTTTGAAAAGGATGTTTGAGATTCACTAAGAACAAGGCAGAACATAGCAATTTGGGGCAGGTCGTATGAAGCGAAAAAAATATTTGCCACCTATCTATGTCGTCAGTTGCCACCTATCTATGTCGTCAGTTGCCATCATATCCATGTCATCAGTTGCCATATGTTCAACAAACTAGTTGCCGTCCAGATCGTAGAAAGAGGATGAACATGCATTCCATATCATCCGAAAAATGCACGGCTACGATGATTCCTACTTGACATGCTGTAATAGTTGTTTACGACATAAATGTGATAACATTGTCATGTTTCCTTTTATGTGCAAACAACAAACAAATGGAATTCAAATACCGAATAATGATGCATTCTTATTCGTGCAGTGACCTAAAACAGAGTGTGATAAGCAGAGAAAATGAATCATGAAGACATGGTTGATTCTTAGTTTTCCGGAAGGCCACAAGCGCCATCTTGGGATGCAATAGAGTACAATCAACTCATTTCCGCAGGACCATTGCTGCCACTACAAGAGCAGTACACGAGCTTAGGTACGATGCATGATCAAAAAAGGACAGTTGACATGTTTGTAAGACATGGTTGATTCTTAATTTTCCGGAAGGCCACAAGCGCCATCTTGGGATGCAATAGAGTACAATCAACTCATTTCTGCAGGACCATTGCTGCCACTACAAGAGCAGTACACGAGCTTAGGTACGATGCATGATCAAAAAAGGACAGTTGACATGTTTGTGGACTTCAAAATGGTATTCTACTTATGTACTACAATGCCATTGTTTGCAGGTTCTTATGCCACAAACACACATGCAGGGGAACCGTGGCAAGTTGGAACACAAGGGGCTATCGGTGATAGATATACAGGAAACCAACTTCAAGTAGCAAATGTGGCAAATAGAGGTAATGAAAAAAGAAAAATAGCATGTTGATGTGGCGAATAAAACTTGGAAGGATGGCAAGACTTACGAGTATTTTGCAAAAACACAGGACCATCATGCAGCACATGGCGACAGGCGGCAACCGGATACCTGACATCAACGTCATACACAGGTGAGACATATGTAAATGATTTTGCGGATAGTGTATCGGGAAAGGAAACTAGATGACATTGGTGTTTGCATGGTGTGATGATAAAAATGAAGAAAAGATGGCAACTTGAATTTGTAGTTGACAAGAAAATGATGGGAAGTGCAAATGACAAGCCTGCACAGCTTTATTTGCCACATTAGATGAATGTGTGTGTGAAATTAAATGTAGGGCTGATAGTTGCCATGTCTCAGCAACTACAGTTGCCATGAGTCAGCAACTACAGTTGCCATGTTTTAACAGCTACAGTTGCCATGCCTGACCCACTTCAGTTGGTCAATGCTTGTCAATTGTAGTTGCCTTCCGAGGTGGACCATTTTTGACATGATTTCAAAGTTAACTTCCGCGTGATCGCATGTTATTATGGTGCAACCACACCAGCAGATGTCTCGTAAGCTTCACAATTGCAGGCCGTCGGTAATGCAGATACAGTGCACCAAATTGAAGTGGCACACCAACTTCAATTAGCACATGTGGCACAACAAGGTCGTTGGCTTTAGAAACGCTAGACCAAATCCTCCCGTAGTTGTGCACTGCAAAGCTAGAAAGCTAGCTAGCACCTGGCTTGATCTACATCAGTAGCACTAGCACACACGCAGGTACACGAACTTTGACTTGGGCTAGCGATCAGCTTCTCTCAGCGGAAGAGATATGAGGCACAAAATCGATGTATCGCAACAGGCTCGTTTCGAGCCTGGTTCTTTATTGCTTTGATTTTCTCGTTGTTACAAAGGTTACAGGGGTACGTACCTATATATATTAGCTAGCCAGCATAAGCTAGCCTACTCCGTGTCTAATTCTAATCCAACACGGAGACATACACATACACGTGTAGTACCCGTACAGATATGGAGACTAAGCCGTGTCTAACTCTAACATTCACCCCCTTAAACACGACATCCTCGTTACGACCCGGATCCCAGACACGATTGCTGCTACTTATAGGCATTACTTTCGCCGTTCTTCGTAGCATTCCAGGGACTGACTTCAATGCCGTCAGCTCATCCATAGGTTGACGGCAACACTCCTTTTTGGTCGCATCTTAAAACTTCACGTGTTCTTTGGTACTTGATAGATTGTCTTTCGGATTCTCATGGAGACATCTTTTGAATCCGAGCGAGACCAATCTTCGTCTAACTTTTAGTTCCAAGCTCTTGGTGCTTGCTTCAGCCCGTAAAGTGCCTTCTTGAGCTTGTAAACTTTCCTTCTTTGCCTTTCTTCTCGTAGCTGAGGGGTTGTTTCACGTACACTTCTTCTGTGAGCTCACCGTTGAGGAAAGCAGATTTAACATCCATATGATGAACCTTCCAATCCTCTTCTGCTGCCAAAGCTAGGAGCACTCTCACCGCGTCGATTCGAGCAACTGGTGCAAACACCTCCTCATAGTCAACTCCTTGACGTTGTACGTAGCCCTTTGCAACAAGTGAGGGAGTCCTGGATTAGGGGGTATTCGGACAGCCAGACTATATACTTTGGCCGGACTGTTGGACTATGAAGATACAAGATTGAAGACTTCGTTCCGTGTCCGGATGGGACTCTCCTTTGCGTGGAAGGCAAGCTTGGCTCGGATATGTAGATCTCCTTCTCTATAACCGACTCTGTGTAACCCTAGCCCCCTCCGGTGTCTATATAAACCGGAGGGTTTAGCCCGTAGGACAACAACAATAATAATCATAGGCTAGCTTCTTGGGTTTAGCCTCTACGATCTCGTGGTAGATCAACCCTTGTAATACTCATATCATCAAGATCAATCAAGCAGGAAGTAGGGTATTACCTCCATTGAGAGGACCCGAACCTGGGTAAACATCGTGTCCCCAGTCTCCTGTTACCATTAGCCTTAGATGCACAGTTCGGGACCCCCTACCCGAGATCCGCCGGTTTTAACACTTACATTGGTGCTTTCATTGAGAGTTCCACTGTGTCGTCACAATAAGGCTTGATGGCTCCTTCAATCATCTTCAACAACGTGGTCTAGGAGGAGGTTTTCCTTCCCGGACAGATCTTCGTATTCGGCGGCTTCGCACTGCGGGCCAATTCGCTTGGCCATCTGGAGCATATCGATAGCTACGCCCCTGGCCATCAGGTCAGGTTTGGAAGCTTGAACTACACTGCCGACATCCGCGGGGACTTGATCTTCGACAAATTCGAGCCCATGTCAGGAGCGTCAAACAGTCCCGACGAGCATGACTTAGATCTGCCATCGGACAGTGGGATCGTGCCTGCGGCTGCCCCGGGAATCAATCCGGAGCAGATTGTGCCATCCGAGGACGGGTGGATGGACCCCGCCACGGAGGCCGCACACTCATCAGCATTGGAGCCAAACACTCATTCCACCTCCCATGAGGTCGGTATCATCGGACCCTCGGACTCGTCTCCGACTACAGGATCCGAACCGCGTACACCCGTGCTTACCGAATCTGATTGGGCACTGGTCATGGAGTTCACCTCCGCAGATATCTTTCAGCACTCGCCCTTGGGTGACGTGCTAAACTCATTAAGGTCTCTATCTTTGTTAGGAGACTCTTGGCCGAATTATTTCCGGTTCGAGTGGGAAGCGGACGACGAAGAAATTCGTTCCCCACCCAACACCCACTTAATAGCCACTGTCGATGACTTAACCGACGTGCTCGACTTCAACTCCGAAGACATCGACGGTATGGACGACGATGCAGGAGAAGAACAGGAACCACCGCCTATTGGGCGCTGGACTGCCACCTCATCATATGATATATATATGGTGGACACTCCCAAAGAAGGCAATGGCAATGAGGCAACGAAAGATAAACCCCCGGAGAAACAATCTAGGCACCGGCGTCATAGGTGCCGCTCCAAGCCCTGCCACAGCAAAAATAGTGATACCGGCACAAGAGATGACAACAATTCGGATGGTGCCGAAGATGAAAACAATCCTGCCGAGCCAGGCTTCGAGCAGGCCGAGCAGGAAGATGGGCAAACTAGCCCTAAGGAACATGCAACAGATGGAGAATCAGAGGATGATAATTACATGCCTCTCTCTGAAGACGAAGCGAGCCTTGGCGACAAAGAGTTCATCGTTCCTGAGGACCCCGTCGAGCAGGAGCGCTTCAAGCACCGGCTTATGGCCACTGCAAAAAGCCTGAAGAAAAAGCAGCAACAACTTCAAGCGGATCAAGATCTGCTAACTGATAGATGGACCGAGGTCCTGGCTGCCGAGGAATACGGACTAGAGCGCCCTACAAAAAGTTACCCAAAGCGCAGGTTGCTACCCCAACTCGAGGAGGAGGCGTTAAAGCCCACACTATCAGCGCATGATGCGGCTGACCGGCCACCCTGTGGCTGAGACAAAGCGGCGTACAAGCCCGAAGTCCAGACCGCACCCCGTCGCCAAACAAACAAAAACACAAAGGTCGTGGGTTACACGAAGGACCTGCGAGACGTATTTGGAAAATAAAGCAGGACATCCAAGATCAATATACGGATCACGGGGGCGCGCCCCAACGTGTGACGATGACCGTCACGCCGGATTTACCAACAAATCCGACCGGACCGAATACAATGTAGCCCGGCACATAGGCGCCGCACGCCCCCAATGCTTCACTGATGAAGTAATGGATCATGAATTCCCAGAAGGGTTTAAACCCGTAAACATCGAATCATATGATGGTACTACAGACCCCGCGTATGGATAGAAGATTTCTTCCTCCATATTCATATGGCCCGCAGAGACGATCTACACGCCATCAAATACCTCCCACTAAAACTCAAGGGACCAGCTCGACATTGGCTGAATAGCTTGCCGGCAAACTCCATTGGGAGTTGGGAGAACCTGGCAGACGCATTCCTGGACAACTTTCAGGGCACTTATGTACGACCACCGGATGCTGATGACCTAAGTCACATAACACAACAGCCCGGAGAGTCAGCCAGGAAATTTTGGACACGGTTCCTAACTAAAAAGAACCAAATTGTCGACTGTCCGGATGCCGAAGCCCTAGCGGCCTTTAAGCATAACATCCGTGATGAGTGGCTTTCCCGACATCTCGGCCATGAAAAGCCAAAGTCCATGGCAGCCCTCACAACACTCATGACCCGTTTCTGTGCGGGCGAGGATAGCTGGTTGGCTCGTAGCAACAACACAACTAGCAATCTTGGCACATCAAAAGCCAGGGATAGCAACGACAAACCATGGCGCAACAAATATAAGCATCGCAAGAACGGTGATAATGATGAAGACACAACAGTCAATGCTGGATTCAGTGGCTCCAAGTCCGGTCAGCGGAAAAAGCCATTCAACAAAAACAACTCAGGCCCGTCCAGTTTGAACCGCATACTCGACCGTCCATGCCAAATTCACGGCACCCCAAGAACACCAGCCAGTCATACCAACAGAGAATGATGGGTCTTCCGACAAGCTAGCAGGTCAAGTGCCAAAAACAAGGGGAATGGGTCTCAAAGCGACGACGACGAGGAGGAGCCCCAATCACCGAAACAGGAGGACAGAAGAAATTCCCTCCCCAGGTGAAAACGGTGAATATGATACACACAACCTATATTCCCAAGCAGGAGCGTGAACCAAGGGATGCCTATGCAATAAAGCCAGTCGCCCCAAAAATCAACCCATGGTGCTCTTGTTCGATCACCTTCGATTGAAGGGACCATCCCACCAGTATCTGTCATGGTGATTCAACCGCATTGGTCCTCGACCCCATCATCGATGGATTGCACCTCACACAAGTCCTCATGGACGGTGGCAGCAGCCTGAACCTGCTTTATCAGGATACAGTGCGCAAAATGGGCATCGATCCCTCGGGGATCAAACCCACAAAAACCACCTTTAAAGGTGCCATACCAGGTGTAGAGGCCTATTGTACGGGCTCAATCACACTGGAAGTGATCCTTGGATCTTCGGACAGTCACCGTACCGAAGAGTTACTCTTCGACATCGTCCCTTTTCACAGTGAATATCAGGCATTGCTCGGACGAACCGCGTTCGCTCGGTTCAACGCAGTGCCACATTATGCCTACCGTAAACTCAAGATGCCAGGTCCACACGGTGTCATCATGGTTAATGGCAGGAACGAACCCCCCCTCACTGCCGAAGAATATACCACCACTTTAGCAGCAAGAGCAACGAATGGCACTTCCCAATCGAGCCCTAAGTGGATGAGCAAGCTCACGGACTCTGTCAAAGAAGTCCAAACTACTACGTGGTAGGATAGCCAGGTCCATCTGGAGCTTAACTAAAAACACTCCGGCAAAACTTAAGACAAGCCACATACTGTGGCTCAACCGCTCTGTGGTGAAAAACCATTTCTTGCATTTTCTTCGCAGGTTCACCTTTGTGTAGGCCAGGACGGATGACGTTGAAACAACGCGAGCACGTAAGGGAATTGCCAGATACTCCCCTCTTTGATTATCCGACCACACTCTGGATTCACATACAAACATGCTCCCGCCTGGTCTCAGCAGGTTCCACAGTCATATTTCTTTTTATCACATTACCTGTACTCATACGCTTAGACATATTACTCAAATACAACATGTGATTTTATATGATGCTAGTATGCTGTTATTTCTTATTAAAACTCTTTTGTTAAAAGGCAGCTGCTTATCGCGGTATGCCTTAGTATGCTAGGGGCTTCATTATACCCACATTACGGCAAAAAAGTCCGAACACCTTCACGGCAGTTCGGCACCTCAAACTTATAGCATTATATGCATCAGCTCCGAATCATGTCTTGGGTCAATAGTTGGGTTTGCCCGGCTCCTATGTTTTGGTACCTTATGCTCCGCTATATCGGCTAAGGTAGCGCTAGGAGAACTACTGCGATTGTGTCCCGGTTCTTCCGGACGAGCACCTCAGTAGAGAAAGTCGAAAACTGACTGTCATGATGCGGCGAGAGCTGGTCAGCTGTTCGAGAGGTTGTCAAATCTTTAAGGATTTCTTCTGCATAATGCTATAACCAATGCAGCATGCGAAGGATCGGTTTTTCTTCCGATCAGGCGCTTATAGAGCCCCTCGTGCGGTCTTCCGGACACCAGGGGCTGCGCCTACCATACTTTTAAATTCCTATGGCTAAGTGAGAGTGATAAAGCCCTATAGTCTGATTGCCTGGTTCACTGTGCTGAACACCTCCTTCAAGGACCCAAAACTAGGATAAAGAGTGCTTAGGTTTATCCTGAACACCCCCATACTCACTGCGTGGGGGCGGAAGCCAATGACTGGCCAACTCTCAGGATTAAAATATAAAACGTCCACACAAGAGGAAAAACTTTCAAATGACAGGCAATAAATAATAGAAATGACCTTGTTCAAACATTACAACAGATAAACATGACCGTATTCATGGAAATATAATGTCCTTGGTGCATTGCTCCGGTGCAAGGCGGGCTCCTTTCAAGACACCTTCATAATACATTTCGGGCGTGCGGTGCTCCTTCCCCTTTGGTGGTCCCTCGGTCATCAACTTTTTCGCATCCATCTTCCCCCAATGCACTTTTGCACGGGCGAAGGCCATTCGCGCACCCTCTATACAGAACGACCGCTTGATGACTTCAAGTTGAGGGCAGGCACTCACAAGCCGCTTCACGAGCCCGAAGTAACTGCTTGGAATCAGCTCGGCGGGCCACAACCGGATAATTACGTTCTTCATGGCTAGTTCGGCCACCTTATGCAGTTCGGTCAGCTGCTTCAGTTGATCGGAGAAAGGCACTGGATAATTCGGCGCCAGATACTGCATCCAGAAGAGCTTATCCACAATATTCCTTTCTTCAGCTCGGTAGAATTGGGCGACATCAGGTATGCTGCGCGGCAGCTCCGCAAACACGCCTGGAGAAATTAGAATTAGAATTATCAAACTTGATTTCCTCCTTTCAAAATACACGGTTTGTATAGAAAAAGCCTTACCAGCCGCAATCTTCCTTGCTTCCTGGATTTCCTTCAGGGCACCTTGGGCTTCCCCCCGGGCATCACTTGCGGCTTGGCGAGCCTGGGAGAGTTCGGATTCTTTCCCTGATAAACTCTGCTCCAAGGTCTCACATTTCATCACGGCCTCTTGAAGCTCTCGCTCAGCTTCAATAGCTCGGGCCTCATGCTTTTCGCGAAGAGCCTGCTCTGAGGCTGCCTTCTTCTCGGCTCCGGCCACAGCCTTCTTAAGAGCCTCAATTTTGGCCGTCGCCCCTAGAGAGCATCATAAATATTCTCATCATGCACACTTAATCATTTGTGCTCAATGAACAAGGTTTTGCATACCTTGGTTATACTCCAGCTGTTTCTTCACCTGGCCAAGTTCTTCTTCGGCCCGCTCCAGACTGCGCCTCAGTCCGGATACTTCAGTAGCATGAGAAGCGGCAGTCGCTATAGACGCCTGCCTATTCAAAGAGATGGATGTCACTAAGTAAGTCTCCTGCGAACATAAAATTGTTCCTCTGTCCGGTTCTTCCTTTCACCGAATAGTGTATCAGGGGCTGCTATCTATACCATGACACTCTTCCAAATCTCATAAAACATACCTCGAAGCCTCTTATAAGGCTGACATAGGATTCATTCAGTCCACTCTCAACAGACTGAATCTTCTCAATCACCGCACCCATAAGGGCACGGTGTTCATCAATGATGGAGGCGCCCTTTAGCACCGCCAATAAAGCATCCGACGCCTCTGGTTGAATCGAGGCCACCGGTGGAACAGACACACCCCCTCCAACCAATGGAGGCCACCTGCCTGATTCTAGGGCCTTATTGGTCTCCGGGATCGTGTCCGGCTGGGGGCCGGATTTAAGATGGCCCCCGCCATCGACGTCCATAGGAGTCTTCTCGCCCGTGTGTGCGGACCCCAAAGTTTGGCCTCCTGGCATCGCCTATGCGGTTTTCTCCCCTCCTCCGTGGCCGGGGTCCTTCTGGGACAAAACCTCGGTGTCATTCACATGACTGGGGGAGGGGGCCTTTGGGGGTGTCCCGCTCTCCATAGCATCCAAACCCACCGAAGCCTCCGACGAGGATTGTTCAGCTCGGGACCTTGCAAGACTGTAAAAAGTATGGCCTAGATTAAAATATTATGCCACGACGAGTCTGGACACATAAGGGTGTTCTGATTTTATACTCACGAGTTCACCAGAGGATGGGCCCTAGGATCCCACTCCGGGCTGCTATCGGCGGCGGCAGTGGACTCCTCTGGAAGGGGAGTTTTTCCCCTCTTGGGCGACTCGGCCTCCAAGGATGTGGAGGCCGTCCTTTTCTTTCTTCCCCCCGCGGGGATTCGTCCTCCTCCTCCTCATCGTCCTATTCGAAGGAGGAATGGGCATTGGAGTCTTTGGATTTTGTGTCTGAAGCACAACGGTGATGGAGGCTGCCCCTGGTCTTATTGGCCTCCTTTTCGCCTTCTTCTCCGGTGCCTTGTAAGGTGCCGGGACCAACATCTTCGTCAGAAGTGGGCTGGCCGGTTCTTCCGGCAGTGGGGCCGGATAGTAGATCCGCCCCGCCTTCCTCGCCCAGCCCTAGGAGAGTTGTGGGAAACACATTAAGAATTTTCCTAATGATATGCCAATAAAACATATGAATTGTCGACATATTACTTACCGAACTTGCAGGGTGAGACAGTTGGTACCCGCGGTCCTCGGCGGAGTCCGGCCACGATTAGCCGGACTTGAAATGCACCTTCCAGATGCCCTCGTGCGAGGAGCCGAAGAGCTCTAACAGGGTCTGGTGCTTGTCCGGGTCGAACTCCCATAAGTTGCAAGCCCGGTGTTGACAGGGGAGAATCGGGTGAACTAACATCACCTGGACTACATCGACGAGCTTGATGTTCTTGTCTTCCATATCTTGGACGCGCGTTTGGAGCGCCGATAGTTCATCAGATGAAGCCTAGTCCAGGCCCTTCTTGGGCCAGGACATAAGTCGCAGGGGGGCTCCGGATCTGAACTCCGTGGCGGTAGCCCATTCTTTGCCGCGCGGCTCAGTGACGTAAAACCACTGCTGCTGCCACTCCTTGACGGAATCATTGAAAGTACCTGCTGTCCATGTAACATTGGGCATTCTACTCACCATGGCGCCTCCGCACTCGGTGTGCTCACCGCTCACTACCTTGGGCTTCACGTTAAACACCTTGAGCCAAAGTGTGGCAGGATGCGGAGAAAGGCCTCACACACGACGATGAATGTCGAGATGTTGGGGAAGGAATTTGGGGATAGATCATGAAAATCAATCCCGTAATAATACATGATGCCACCAACAAATGGGTGAAGGGGAAACCCTAGCCCGCCGACAAAATGAGGGAGGAATACCACCCTCTCGTGGGGTTCCGGAGTGGGTATGATCTGTCCCGCCGTCGGAAGGCGGTGGCCAATTCTCTTGGCCAAATACCCGCCCCCCGAAGCCTTTTGATATCCTTCTCTCAGATGATAGAGGACATCGATTTGCCTCCTGCTCCGGATCCGGACATTTTTGGGAAGCCTTTGTGGGCAGAGAAGACAAATGCTTGGGCACTAGGGCTCAAGCGAAAAGGAATGGATGAGCAGAGGAAGAAGAGGGCGTGGGTGAAAAAGGGAGTTCTTATCCCCTTATAAAGGCAGCGGGGATCCTACGCCTCCCCACTTGCCCGGTAAATTCGCTTGTTCACCAAACGCCACGATTGATGGCACAATTGGGTTACCCACACCCGTATTGATGAGAATCCCGCAATAAGGGGACACGATCTCTGCTTCGACAAGACGTGCTGATAAAACTGCCTCGCGATATGTGCGACGAAAGGTTGTGAAGGGATGGTTCGGATAATGGCCGGGCCATGGCGTGATGTCACGCTACAAAAAGTTGTCAGCAGATTGGATTTGTGGAATATTGTTCTCTCTACGGTGGTATGTGGAATTTGTTTTGCAGAGCCGGACACGATTCTCGTGTTCAAAATTTTCTATGGAGTATTCGAAGGAGGAACCCGCCTTGCAATGCCGAAGACAATCTGCGCACCGGACTCATCGTCATTGAAGCTTGGTTCAGGGGCTACTTAGGGAGTCCTGGATTAGGGGGTATTCGGACAGCCGAACTATATACTTTGGCCGGACTGTTGGACTATGAAGATACAAGATTAAAGACTTCGTCCCGTGTCTGAATGGGACTCTCCTTTGCGTGGAAGGCAAGCTTGGCGATACGGATATGTAGATCTCCTTCTCTGTAACCGACTCTGTGTAACCCTAGCCCCCTCCTATGTCTATATAAACTAGAGGGTTTAGTCCATAGGACAACAACAATCATAATCACAGGCTAGCTTCTAGGGTTTAGCCTCTACGATCTCGTGGTAGATCAACTCTTGTAATAGTCATATCATCAAGATCAATCAAGTAGGAAGTAGGGTATTACCTCCATCGAGAGGGCCCGAACCTGGGTAAACATCGTGTCCCCAGCCTCTTGTTACCATTAGCCTTAGACGCACAATTTGGGACCCCCTACCTGAGATCCGCCGGTTTTGACACCGACAATGAGTCTTGCCTTGTACTTCACAATGGCACCCTTCATGTCCTTCTTTAACTTGTAAACCCACTTCAAACCTATGGCCTTTTGGTTCAGAGGTCGGGTTACCAAAGTCCACGTGCCATTGCTCACGATCGCCTTCATCTCCTCATCCATGGCATGCGTCCAACTTGAACTTTTGCTCACCTCTATGAAGTTCGATGGCTCCTCAACTCCGAGTAAACACAAATCGGAGTACTCAAGTGTAACTAGCTTTCTGTACTTGTAAACTTTCTAGAGGGTCTTGTAGCGATGAGGCCCGGAAGAATCCGTCGTGGCTTACGAAGGGGGTGACACAAATTGTGTTGGGGTCGATGCACTTGAGGAAGAACATTGAGTCTCGGGCGTTGGCATCCTTGTCATCGGCGTAGTCGTTCTGACTGTGACCATGATCTTGATTGTCGTTGTCACTATGCGCCTCATTGTTGATGTCATCGCCGAGATCTCTGCCCATGTCATGTGCGTCGTTGTCGCTATCACCTTGCGACCCATGCGCGTTGTCGTCGGTGTCGGCACCATGATGATCACTACCATTGTGGTCACCTTGGTTGGGCGTCTTGCCAACCACCTGGACGTCCTTCCCTGCATCATCATCAGTTGGAAATTCAACTGTGAATATGTTACAGTTTGGAGCATCGTCGGTTGCTGCGCTCCAATTCCACGCTTGGTTTTCTTCAAACACTACATCGCGTGAAATCCGTAGACGCTTGGTTCGTGGATCATAGAAGCGGTATGCCTTGGTGTCGAAACTCCTCTCGTATCCGATGAACACCATCTTGGTGTTGCGATCGACAAGCTTTGAGAGATACGGCTCCGCCATCTTCACATGCGCCACGCACCCAAATGTCCGTAGATGAGACACATCCGGCTTCCATCCGTAAATTGCTTCATACGGAGTCTTGCCGATCACCGCCTTCATTGGAGCCCGGTTGAGAAGATAGACTGTTGTCGAGACAACTTCTCTCCAAAAAGTCCCCGGCAGATACTTGCTCTTGAGTAAGCTCCTTGCCATGTCAACGACGGTTCGATTGCACCTTTCAACAACCCTGTTCTGCTGTGGCGTTTAGGGTGCTATGAGGAACCTCTTTATGCCAATCTTCTTGCAGTAGTCATTGAACTTGTTTGACGTAAACTCTCTGCTGTGATCTGTCCGTAGAGCACGAACCTTCAGCTCATGTTCCATCTCCGTTGTAGCCTTCAACTTCTTAAACGCTTCAAACGCCTCATCTTTAGATCGTAGGAGAACGACCCACATGTATCTCGAGTGGTCATCTACCACAAGGAAGAAGTACTTCTTTCCTCCGTGAGTTGTTGGGGTGATAGGGCCACATAGATCACCATGGAGCAGCTCGAGTGCATCACTTGCACGATAGGTAGACTGAGTAGGGAACGGCATGCGGTGCTGTTTTCCATCCAAGCACCCATCACATACTCGATCAACATGGTCGATAAATGGCATCCCAGATACCATCTCCATCTTTGACATCTTCTTCAAGGCGTAGAAGTTAATGTGTCCAAATCTAGCATGGCATAAACACGAATCATCATCACTCTTGGCGAGCCAACACTCTGGTTGAGATTGATCAAGGTTGAGGATATAGAGCCTGTTCCATGTGTGATTAACACGGGCTAGCACATTTTGGAGGTTGTCGAAGATCGTCATCACTCCGTTCTCAATATCCACCTTGCATCCATTCTCGTCAAGTTTCCCGACAGAGATGATGTTGTTGCAAAGCCTTGGGATGTAGTATACTCCAGTGAGTATGCGATGTTCTCCTATGAGACCCTTGAAGAGGACAGAACCTTGTCCGCAAATCTCCATAGTTGAACCATCACCAAACTTGACCGAGCCTTGAACATCATATTCCAGCTCGAGGAACTTCTCCTTGCACCCCGTTACGTGGTTACTGGAACCTGTGTCTAGATACCACGACACTTTCTGGTTTCCGTATAACTTTGGTGTTAACTTTTTCTCATGAAGTAGCACCTTCCGGTTTGGTTTCACAACTGTTGTTTGGACGAGATCAGAAACTTCGTCCATCAGAAGACCTGGACGTTTGTCTTCCTGCTTCGCCAAATTTGCCTTGATCTCCCGCTTGTTAGGCTCCGGACAATCCTTCGCAAAGTGACCCATCTCGTTGAAGTTATAGCACTTGGCCTCGGACATATCCAAGTTTCGTGGCTTCCTCTCTTTAGATCGGTCTGCCTTACCATGACTTTGTGTCTTGCCTTTTCCTTTGCCTTTTCCGGTTTGTCCACCACGCTTCGCGTTGCCTGAGCCTTCACCACTGTCATGCCTTCCTTTGCTACTTAGGGCCTCCCAATCTGCGCGTGAGTACATGAGTTGGTCACCACCTCCTCCTTTGCCTTTCCGACAGCCACGAGCATTCTCTTCCCATGTCTGCAAGCGTCTGATCGCCTCCGTTATGGTCATGTCATTGATGTCGTAAAGCTACTCGAGCGTGCCGATGATGTACGTGAATTTATCAGTCACCAAACTAAAAAACTTCTCCACAATCTCGGCTTCCTCGAGTTTTGCACCAAGCGCACGGATCACTCCCACCAAAGTAGTCAGACGAATGGCATAGTCGTTCAACGATTCAGTTTGCTCCATCTGCAACTTGTGAAATTGGTGCTTCAACACTTGTGCCCGAGCCTTCATGACGCGATCTTCTCCAATCCTCATCTCTTTGAGTGCCTTCCATGCCTCTCTTGCTGTCTCGAACTCTGCCAATGTCATCAGCACGGAATCTGGCACCGACTGGGCTATGGCGGCCATGGCACCTTCGTCGCACTCCTCGTCGACGTCGTCATCTGTGATGGCCTGCCACACTCGTAGGGTTCGGAGAATGATATTCATCTTCACTGCCCACATGCCATAGTTGGCGTCAGTGAGCATCGGGTACTGGATGGGGATGTTGCGATGCGCCAGTACGTTGGCGCTGCCCGTTCTGCCACCACTGGTTGTTGACTTGCCACCCTTCTTCACCTTGTCGCTGTTCTTGTTCGCCTTGGAACCACCGTTGCCGGACTTGTTCGCCTTGGAACCGACTGACTCATGATCGTTGTCCTTCATCATAGATCGTAGATCATCGAGGCTTTGATACCAATTGTTGGCTTTAGAAACGCTAGACCAAATCCTCCCGTAGTTGTGCACTGCAAAGCTAGCAAGCTAGCTAGCACCTGGCTTGATCTATATCAGTAGCACTAGCACACACACAGGTACACGAACTTTGACTTGGGCTAGCGATCGGCTTCTCTCGGCGGAACAAATACGAGGCACCAAACCGATGTATCACAACAGGCTCGTTTCGAGCCTGGTTCTTCATTGCTTTGCTTTTCTCGTTGTTACAAAGGTTACAGGGGTACATACCTATATATATTAGCTAGCCAACATAAGCTAGCCTACTCCGTGTCTAATTCTAATCCAACACAGAGACATACACATACACGTGTAGTACCCGTACAGATATGGAGACTAAATCGTGTTTAACTCTAACAAAGGTAATATCTAAACCAAGAAAACATCAGGCATTTGCTTTGTGTAAAAGCATTGGGAAAGTGCATTTTAACGGTGGTGGTGGCAAATGCCACCAAGTGAATATGTCCATTAGTAATCTAGGATCATCTGGATTTCTCAATTACTGTCTGTTTGTAATAGCCATCTATGATTATCTACATTTGCCATGTGGGCTCATATCTAGAATGCAAGTGTTGATGTTAAGATGTTGGTTACCATGGCCTGGCAACTGCACCTACCATATTAGGTAAACTGCGGCTGCCATGGCTAGAGAACTGCAGTTGCCATGCATGCAAAAATTGCAGATGCTCAAGACTTGCATATATAAATGATATCATGCCAAAAATAAGGATGGGTTACAGTTGCCATGATTTCAAAGTTGCACATTCCAGCACTTTATAGATGTAAATTATACAGTTGCACATGTGTACCATATTTCAGATGCAGTTGCCATGAACAAATCGGATGCAGCTGCTATCATTTCATTACGACGGATATGCCATTCAAGCAATACTGCTTACACACGTACCAGATTTTTTGCAGGAGATTCAACTACAATGAATAGTGGCGCAGGAACATCTACTACGGGAACCTCCAAGCACACTGAAATAGCATTCCACGAGCAAGTCACTGATGTTGCCACAAACAATCCAGAATCAGTGTCAGAAATGGCAATCGTTGCAGCAATGACGACAAGCACGCCTCTGCACACCAGCACAAGCAACACTCAAGCAGATGAAACAACCACCAATACTGAAGTGAATGATTAAACTGATGACGAAGAGCAAGGGGAAGAAGAAGATGGACAATCGATAATCATGATACCTCAACCACCATATCTTGGACAGAGATTTGGTACTTTTGAAGATGCCAAGGAGTACTACCAGAGATATGCGACGTTCCATGGATTTGTGGTGAACACAGAATACCATAGGAAAATTAAAAAAACTAACGAGTACAGTAGAGGTGAGATAAGGTGCTACAAGGCAAAAAAGAACAAGAAAGGAAAAGGTGTTGTGCCCGTCATGCCGGAACAAAAGAGGGGCATCATTCTCAAGATGGGATGCCCTGTCCGGTTGAAGCTAACGCAAATGGAGCATGGTGGGTGGTCACCAAATATTTCGAAGAACACAACAACGAGCTCGTAAAGAAGTTTAACCTAGTAAATTGTTTGAGCGCCCATAGAGAATTTAGTCCCATCGAGAAGAAATTCATAAGGTTGCTACATGATTGTAACGTCGGTCCATCAAGAATGGTCCAAATATTGTCCCTGATCCACAGCGGAGATGGGAGTCGGAGTAGCATGCCCTACATACCAGCAGACGTCAAAAACCTAAAGGCAAAGTACCGTAGAGAGAGCAGGTTGGCTGACATAGAAGACACAATAGCCTACTTCGAAGAGAAAGCAAAAGCAGATAATGATTTCTTCTACAGAATAAGATTGGATGATGAGGACCGTGTCAGAAACATGTATTGGGTGGATGGTGCTGCAAGAAGAGCCTGTAAACATTTCTGTGATTTCATTTCGTTTGACACGACATATCTCACGAATATGTACAAGATGCCCCGTGCTCCATTCATAGGAATAAATAACCACAATCACTCCTTGCAGTTCGGTTGCGGTCTTGTTCGGAACAAGGATACCGAGGGTTACACTTGGCTGTTCGAAACCTTCTTGGAGTGCATGGATGTACTTGCTCCGATGAACATAATAACAGACCAAGATTTTAGCATGCGTGCAGGCATAGAGGAGGTCTTTCCGTTGGCAGTGCACATGCACTACATGTGGCATATTATTAAGAAGGCTTAAGAGATGCTAGGACCATTCTTCGCTGACCGTCCAAAGCTACACAAGGCACTCAAGTTGTGTGTGGACCACACCTTGACGGTGGAGGAGTTTGAACGGAGCTCGACGGCTATGATTTGAACATACCAAGCCTAAGACAACGAGACACTAAATAGCTTGTGGGAGAAGCGAATGTACTAGGTGCCGGCCTACTTCATGCAGTGCTTCTTTCCATTTCTGCAGACTACACAATGCAGCGAAGGATTCAATGCTGTTTTGGAGTGGTACGTGAGCCCTGGCAACTCATTGCTGCAGTTTGCCAAGCAATATTCAGCTTTGGAACAGAAAATACTAGGATCTGAGCTACAGCAAGAAGCAAACACCGCACTCAAGCAGCGTAAATTGCTAACATACTTACCGATGGAGAGGCAGATGAGCAAGATATATGCCAGCAAGATATTTAACAAGTAAGCGATTGATCTTACGATCCTATTTGACATGTACGACACGACACATTCCAAATTGAAAAATGCTAAAAAAAGGTAAATAGATATGTTTGCCATATCTGCTGATTTGAAGCTGACATATGTAGTCAACACATAATGCAAAACAAAAATGAAAAAACTATGTAGTTGCAAAAACAAATATTAGCTGCTACTTGTTGTGAAACAAAGTATAACTGCTACTTTGAATGTGTTGTGGTTGCCATGTGCTATGGTTGCCATGTAAAAATGCAATGCATTTGCCATGTGAATATAAACTGCATTTGCCATGTGAAAATACAATGCATTTGCCATATAAAATAAACTACATTTGCCATGTGAAAATAACTGCATTTGCCATGTATAATGAACTGCATTTGCCATGTGAAAAAAACTGCATTTGTCACATGAAATGAATTGCATTTGCCATGTTAATAGCCTGAAGTTGCCATGTGAAAGAAACTGCATTTGCCATGTTAGTAGTCTACAGTTGTCATGTGGGAAACAATCATTACAAAATAAAATATGTGAAACAACCAGTTCCATGTGTATATTTTACGGAGATCCACAACCATTGCACCTGTGATCACTGGGACCTGTCGAGCTTCCCACTTTGCAAGTATTCCAACATGTAAAACCCGCAATCATGCCTAGAACGAAGCAAAACATGTGAACACATGCAAACAGAAACATAATAAAAACATTGATGAAGACATGAAAAAAGATGGTGAACACATTAAAAAAGATAGTAATTACCCGTTTCCTTGCTTCTCAGACGTGACGTACTCAATTGGAAAGTGGCTGATCTGGACCTTTGAGTTTTCGTAATGATGGTTCGAGGTCTCTTTCAGGTTGTTGATAAAGAATTTAGCATGAGTAGTAATGTCTTCATCAACTCCCGAACGGATTGAATGAAGCACCTAAAAATGTTGGTTCTTCGGGTCAAGGCAAAGGGCGTAGTGGTTCTTCTGGTGCAAGCTCCTGGAACATGGGGAACATGACCTACAAGTAAAAAAAAGGGAAATAAAAAACAGAGTTCACATCTAAAACAGAATGATGTAGTTGGAAAAATGATATGTATAAATATTACCACATGCAGTAATAGATACATCAAAAAGACAACCATCAAAAAGTGGCCAGGTGCACACATGGAAAAATGTTCATTTGCCATGCGTAATTATAGGAAATTGCCATCCATGGGCAAACAAAGTTTCCCAATATTTATAGTGAAAATTGCCACATAAGTTGAATTAAAAATTTCACACTAATTTTACATGGAAGTTGTTGCCACATGAAACATCTATCATGAAGAGTATGTAACCCACATATGAAGTATAAGTGCTGACAAAAAAATTGCATGCAAAAGATATGTACAATGAGAAGAAACACTCACGTATTTCTTCAGTGTGAGCTTAAAATCACCATGCGCGGCAAAATGCTTCCTCAAGATTTTATGGTGGAAGTCACCATCCCATATTTTGCAGGTCACGCTGTAGTGCATGATCATCTTGTCAGGGAAAATTTGCACATGCTTGTTGATGAAGTTAATTCCACTGGCAATTACATTCTTCGACATTTTATTAGGCCTCACGGACTCAGCAATATCGCCCAGGTCGACGTATGTCGCGTCACATTGTATGATTTTGGTTCTGTCCAAACATGAGCTGTATGAAAATGATATAACATGAAAGAATCATGTCTACTAAAAAATAAAAAAAATAAACAATGCATGGCCAAAAGCATAAAAAGCATGTAAGCGGTTGTGTGGTGTGGACATTACGCTTTTAGCTCCTTCATGTGCTTGCTATTCGACCTCGCATTTCCAAATCGCTTGACAATGTCGTATAGTTGGGTCTGCTCCTTTGTAGCCTTAACATCGGGCTCAAAGTCATCCACTGGTGATGCGTGAACTACCCTCATCTGCCTCACAGATCCAGGGGTTGCACTTCTGATGGTATCCTCAGATACTACCTCAGTAGGCATGCCAGAACTTGATTGGCTCTGATTCTGTGAGGACCTGCTATTCAATGCATCCTGCTCAACCCTACGGTAAGCTTCTTCAAGGGACAACGAAATCTCCTCAGGGGTGGCTAGTAGAAAAAACAGTAGCATAAGAGACTTGTGTTGGGGAACGCGGTAATTTCAAAAAATTTCCTACGATCACGCAAGATCTATCTATGTGATGCATAGCAATGAGAGGGGAGAGTGTGTCCACGTACCCTCGTAGACCGAAAGCGGAAGCATTATAACAACGCAGTTGATGTAGTAGTACGTCTTCATGATCCGACCGATCTTAGCACCAAACGTATGGCACCTCCATGATCAGCACACGTTCAGCTCGGGGATGTCCCTCGTACTCCTGATCCAGTTGAGGCCGAGGGAGAGTTTCATCAGCACGATGGCGTAGTCACGGTGATGATGAAGTTACTGGCGCAGGGCTTCAACTAAGCACTACGACGATATGACCGAGGTGTGTAACTGTGGAGGGGGGCACCGCACACAGCTAAACAATGTCAACTTGTGTGTCTATGGGGTGCCCCCTGGCCACGTATATAAAGGATGTAGGGAGAAGGAGGCCGGCCCTCATAGGGCGCGCCCAAAGTGTGGAGTCCTACTAGGATTCCCTAGTCCTAGTAGGATTCCACCTCCCACATGGAATAGGAAAAGGGGAAGGTAGAAGGAGAAGGAAGGAAGGGGCCGACCCCCTTCCCTAGTCCAATTTGGACCAGTCCATGGGGAAGGGGCGCGGCCACCCTTGAGGCCTTTCTCTCCTTTCCCGTACGGGCCATTAAGGCCCAATACGAATTTCTGTAACTCTCCGGTACTTTGAAAAATACCTGAATCACTTGGAACCTTTCTGATGTCCGAATATAGCCTTCCAATATATCGATCTTTACGTCTCGACCATTTCGAGATACCTCGTCATGTCGATGATCTCATCCGGGACTCCGAACTACCTTCGGTACATCAAATCACATAACTCATAATACAAATCGTCATCGAACGTTAAGCATGCGGACCCTACGGGTTCGAGAACTATGTAGACATGATCGAGACTCATCTCCAGTCAATAACCAATTGCGGAACCTAGATGCTCATATTGGCTCCCACATATTCTACGAAGATCTTTATCGATCAAACCGCATAACAACATACGGTGTTCCCTTTGTCATCGGTATGTTACTTGCCCGAGATTCAATCGTCGGTATCATCATACCTAGTTCAATCTCGTTACCGGCAAGTCTCTTTACTCGTTCTATAATACTTCATCTCGTAACTAACTCATTAGTCACAATGCTTGGAAGGCTTATAGTGATGAGTATTACTGGAGGGCCCAGAGATACCTCTCCGAAACACGGAGTGACAAATCCTAATCTCGATATATGCCAACCCAACAAACACCTTCGGAGACACCTATAGAGCACCTTTATAATCACCTATTTACATTGTGACGTTTGGTAGCACACAAAGTATTCCTCCGGTATTCGGGAGTTGTATAATCTCATAGTCTGAGGAACTTGTATAAGTCATGAAGAAAGCAGTAGCAATGAAACTGTAATGATCATAATGCTAAGCTAACAAATGGGTCTTGTCCATCACATCATTCTCCTAATGATGTGATCCCATTCATCAAATTACAACACATGTCTATGGTCAGGAAACATAACCTTCTTTGCTAAACGAGCTAGTCAAGTAGAGGCATACTAGGGACACTGTAAGTTTTGTCTATGTATTCACACATGTACTAAGTTTCCGGTTAATACAATTCTCGCATGAATAATAAATATTTATCATGAATTTAAGGAAATAAATAATAAATATATTATTGCCTCTAGGTCATATTTCCTTCAGTCTCCCACTTGCACTAGAGTCAATAACCTAGTTCACATCACCATGTGATTTAACACTAATATTCACATATGTATGTGATTAACACCCATAGTTCACATCTTCATGTGACCAACACCCAAAGGGTTTACTAGAGTCAATAATCTAGTTCACATTGCTATGTGATTAACACCCAAAGAGTACTATGGTGTGATCATGTTTTGCTCGTGAGAGAAGTTTAATCAACGGTTCTGTCACATTCAGAGTCGTATGTATTTTGCAAATATTCTATGTCTACAATGCTCTGTACGGAGCTATTCTAGCTAATTTCTCCCACTTTCAATAGGTATCCAGATTGAGACTTAGAGTTATCTGGATTGGTGTAAAAGCTTGAGTCGATGTAACTCTTTACGATGAGCCATTTTATCACCTCCATAATTGAGAAATATTTCCTTAGTCCTGACTAAGGATAATCTTGACCTTTGTCTAGTGATCTACTCCTAGATCAAAACTGTACCCCCTTGCCAATCTCAGGGCTGGGTACACAATAGGTCTGGTACACAGCACAACATACTTTATAGAACCTATGACTATGGCATAGGAAATAACTTTCATTCTCTTTCTATTTTCTGCCGTGGTCGGGCTTTGAGTCTTACTCAACTTTACACCTTGTAATACAGGAAAGAACCCTTTCTTTGACTGATCCATTTTGAACTTCTTCAAAACTTTACCAAGGTATTGCTTTGTGAAAGTCCAATTAAGCGTCTTGATCTATCTATCTTGATGCCCAATATGTAAGTAGCTTCACCGAGGTCTTCGATTGAAAAAACTCGTATTCAAGTATCCCTTTATGCTATCCAGAAATTCTATATTATTTCCAATCAACAATATGTCATCCACATATAATATTAGAAATGCTATAGTGTTCTCACTCACTTGTAAATACATGCTTGACAACAAGTTTGTATAAAACTATATGCTTTGGTCAACTCATCAAGGCATATATTCAAACTCCGAGATGCTTGCACCAGTCCATAGATGGATCGCTGGAGTTTGCACACCTTGTTAGTACCTTGAGGATTGACAAAACCTTCTGGTTGCATCATATACAACTCTTCTTTAAGAAATATCCATTTAAGGAATGTAGTTTTGACATCCATTTGCCAGATTTCATAAAATATGGCAACTGCTAACATGATTTGGACGGATTTAAGCATCGCTATAGTTGAGAAAATCTCATTGTAGTCAACACCTTGAACTTGTCGAAAACCTTTTGCAACAAGTCGAGCTTTGTAGATAGTAACACTACTATCAGCGTCTGTCTTCCTCTTGAAGATCCATTTATATGATATGGCTTGCCGATCATAGGTCAATTCCACCAAAGTCCACACTTTGTTCTCATACATGGATCCCATCTCAGATTTCATGGCCTCAAGCCATTTCATGGAATCTGGGCTCATCATCGCTTCCTCATAATTCGTAGGTTCATCATGGTCTAGTAACATGACTTCAAAAATAGGATTATCATACCACTCTAGTGCGGACCGTACTCTAGAAGACCTACGAGGTACTATAGTAACTTGATCTGAAGTTTCATGATCATCATCATTAGCTTCCTCACTAATTGGTGTAGGAATCACTGGAACTGATTTCTGTGATGAACTACTTTCCAATTCGGGAGAAGGTACAATTACCTCATCAACTTATACTTTCCTCCCACTCACTTCTTTCGAGAGAAACTCCTTCTCTAGAAAGGATCCATTCTCAGCAATGAATATCTTGCCTTTGGATCTGTGATAGAAGTTGTACCCAACAGTTTCCTTTGGGTATCCTATGAATACGCACTTCTCTGATTTGGGTTCGAGCTTATCAGGTTGAAGCTTTTTCACATAAGCATCGCAGCCCCAAACTTTAAGAAACGACAACTTTGTTTTCTTGCCAAACCATAGTTCCATAAGGCATCATCTCAATGGATTTTGATTGTGCTCTGTTTAACATGAATGTAGCTGTATCTAATGCATAACCCCAAAACGATAGTCGTAACCTGGTAAGAGACATCATAGGTTGCACCATATACAATAAAGTGCGGTTACGACCTTCGGACGCACCATTACGCTGTGGTGTTCCATGTGGCATGATCTGTGAAACTATTCCACATTGTTTTAAATGAAGGCCAAACTCGTAACTCAAATATTCTCCTCTACGATCAGATCGTAGAAACTTTATTTTCTTCTTACGATGATTCTCCACTTCACTCTGAAATTCTTTGAACTTTTCAAATGTTTCAGACTTGTGTTTCATTAAGTAGATATACCCATATCTTCTCAAATCATCTGTGAAGGTCAGAAAATAATGATACCCGCCACGAGCATCAACACTCATTGGACTGCATACATCGGTATCTATTATTTCCAATAAGTCACTAGCTCGTTCCATTGTTCCGGAGAACGGAGTTTTAGTCATCTTGCCCATAAGGCACGGTTCGCAAGCATCAAATGATTCATAGTCAAGTGATTCCAAAAGTCCATCTTTATGGAGTTTCTTCATGCGCTTTACACTGATATGACCCAAATGGCATTGCCACAAATATGTTGCATTATCATTATCAACTTTGCATCTTTTGCATTAATATTATGAATATGTGTATTATTGTGATCAAGATTCAATAAACCATCAACATTGGGTGTATGACCATAGAAGGTTTTATTCATGTAAACAGAATAACAATTTATTCTCTGTCTTACATGAATAATCGTATCACAATAGACATGATCTAATCATATTTATGCTCAATGCAAACACCAAATAACATTTATTTAGGTTCAACACTAATCTCTAAAGTATAGGGAGTTTGCGATGATGATCAATCTTGGAACCACTTCCAACACACATCGTCACTTCACCCTCAACTAGTCTCTTTTTATTCTGTAACTCCTAATTCGAGTTACTAATCTTAGCAACCGAACAAGTATCAAATACCAAGGGGCTACTATAAACACTAGTAAGGTACACATCAATAACCTGCATATCAAATATACCCTTGTTCACTTTTCCATCCTTCCTATCCACCAATTATTCAGGGCTTCCAGTGACCATTTCCTTTGCAGTAGAAGCACTTAGTTTCAGGCTTTGGTCCAGCTTTGGGCTTTTCCACGGGAGTGAAAACTTGCTTGCCATTCTACTTGAAGTTCCATTTCTTTCCCTTTGCCCTTTTCTTGAAACTAGTGGTCTTGTCAATCATCAACACTTTGATGCTCTTTCTTGATTTCTACCTTCGTCAATTTTAGCATCACGAAGAGCTCGGGATTCGTTTTCATCATCCCTTGCATACTATAGTTCATCACGAAGTTTCAGTAACTTGGTGATGGTGACCAGAGAACTCTGTCAATCACTATCTTATCTGGAAGATTAAATCCCACTTGATTCAAGCGATTGTAGTACCCAGACAATCTGAGGACATGCTCACTGCTTGAGCTATTCTCCTCCATCTTTTAGCTATAGAACTTGTTGGAGACTTCATATCTCTCAACTCAGGTATTTGCTTGAAATATTAACTTCAACTCCTGGAACATCTCATATGGTCCATGACGTTCAAAACGTCTTTGAAGTCCCGATTCTAAGCCGTTAAGCATGGTGCACTAGACTATCAAGTAGTCATCATATTGAGCTAGCCAAATTTTCATAACGTCTGCATCTTCTCCTGCAATAGGTCTGTCACCTGGCGGTGCATCAAGGACATAATTCTTCTGTGCTGCAATGAGGATAAACCTCAGATCACGGACCCAGTCCGCATCATTGCTATTATCATCTTTCAACTTAGTTCTCTCTAGGAACACATATAAAAACATAGGGAAGCAACAACGTGAGCTATTGATCTACAACATTATTTGCAAAATACTATCAGGACTAAGTTCATAATAAATTAAAGTTCAATTAATCATATTTCTTAAGAACTCCCACTTAGATAGACATCCCTCTAATCATCTAAGTGATCACGTGATCCAATTCAACTAAACCATGTCCGTTCATCACGTGAGATGGAGTAGTTTTCAATGATGAACATCACTATGTTGATCATATCTACTATATGATTCACGCTCGACCTTTCAGTCTCAGTGTTCCGAGGCCATATCTCCATATGCTAGGCTCGTCAAGTTTAACCCGAGTATTCTGCATGTGCAAAACTGGCTTGCACCCGTTGTATTGGAACGTAGAGCCACTACAAAAAAAGACACATCTGTGACATTTTGGGCCGAGCGAATTTTTTTCTGTCATACTTATGACACTTCTATGATGATAATTGTGACAAAACCCGGTATCATCATAGATGTGGTGGGCTCCTACTTCTATGAGAAAAAATCATGACAGAAAATGGGCTTTTCGTCCTGGGCGGGCCGGAGACGCAGCTGCATGACATTCTTTGGGCCGTCCATGACGTAAAAAATCGTGGTAGAAGCAAGGGCAAGGAAAATATCAGGGTGTTCCCGGTTACGGTGGGTGGTCGGGGCCGAACGATGCGCATTTCTCTCGTACACGTTCGCGCGCGTGTGTGAGGCGTTGGCTGTAACTGAACCCGTGTGAGGCGTTGGGCTCTAACTGAACCCGAGCGATTGCATTGTAGGCTATGCATTACTGAACCCAAGCGATCGATCGATGGCTGTTAACTGAACCCGATCGAGCGATTCCTTCGCTACTGCTGCTAACTGAAGCCGATCAATGTTGCCTCTGGATTAATAGTGAGCGTTGCCGGGGGGGTTGGATGAACAGTGAGCAGTGGGGGTGGATGAACAGGACCCCATGGCATTGCCTCTGGATGAACAGGACCCCGATCGATCGAGCCGGTTGGGGTTGGATGAACAGGACCCCGTGGAGGGCTGGATGAACAGGACGACCCCCTGGAGGGCTGGATGAACAGTAGCCCATGGAGGGGTGGTTGAACAGGAGCCCGTGGAGAGGGGTGGTTGAATAGTAGCCGGTGGAGTAGCGCGCGGTGGAGGCTGGATGAACAGGAGCCCATGGATGAATAGTCATAGGTGGAGGCTGGAGGAGATCGACGGTGGATGAACAATAGCCTGTTGAGGCTGGAGGAGGTCGATGGTGGAGATGAACAGTATCCCATGGAGTCCTGTTTTGCTGTATGCCACACCCCTCCCGATGAACAGGACCCCTGTTTCGACCGTAGCGCTCCAACACAAGTTCGTTTCATCCGTTGTGCGGTACGCCACACCCCTCCCGATCAACAGGACCCCGTTTCGACCGTAGGAGGTCCAACACAAGTCCGTTTCCTCCGTTTTGCGGTATTGCCAGACCCCTCCCGATGAATAGGATCCCATTTCGAACGGGGCTGGTCGAACACAAGGCAGTTTCCTCCGTTCTGCGGTACGCCAGGCCTCATTTCCATCGACTGTTCCATCCAAGCCCTCCCGATGAACACGACGATGCATTCCGTTCCGACCCAGCCGGTTGGCTCCCCATGAACACGACGATGACACTGTTTCTCCGTTTCTACCCAACCATGTACACGAGCCGTGGACATATATATGCGCGAGTAGGCGTTTGAGACCCTGCCCATATGTACGTACGTGGCAGTATTTACTTTCTTGCACCTTGGCCGTTGTACGTACGTGTACATGCTACGTGCGCGCCTCTACTACGACACGTGCGCGCCTCTACATCGACCAGTATGTACATACACGTTCGCGACCAGAATGACAACGCTACGTACACTTTGACCAGGTGGGTCCCGACTGTTAGGCACGTCCTTGCGTGCAAAGATGTAGATGGTGGGTCCCAGCATTCGAGGGGGGGGGACATTTTTTTCACGAAATATAGGGCCCGTACGGTGGGTCCCTGCTGTCAGGTAGAGGTATCATTATTTTCTGCATAATAAGGAGGCACTTCCTTGCTGCGGCCATGGACCCAGATGTCAGCCTCTCCACCTACAGTCCATGTCCGATGGAAGTCGTTCCTTGACCACGTTGACCACGCCGTGCCGAGAGCACGACGACAATGGACGACGACGAGGCCTAGAAAGGGGATGACACGAAGCCGGGGAAGACGCGGTAGTGGATGCCCACGCGGAGAGGAGTACGAGGGTGAACTGGTTCGGCTGCGGTGCGAGGCTGCCATCGCCGCAGAATCTGGCCAGCGGTGGGAATAGTAGGGGGCGGTGAGGCCTCCGCAGTAGCACAGCCGACCACGGGAGACAGGAGCATGCGGCACGACCAGCGCTGCTTTGGGCGGCTGGAGCACGAAGACCAAAGGTTGAAGAAGCACTACGACCATTGAATGGACCTCGTATTGTCACTGGAGCTAGAATCGTTCATATTGACTAAGTTGACAAAGCCCTCCGTCCCCGTCAACTTAGTAGGCCCACAAGTCAGCCTCCCACCAAGGAGGGTCCCAGCTAGCAGCGGGAGTATCCATTTTTTTAGGCGTAATAAGGAGGCACTTCCGGTGGGTCCGAGCTGACAGAGGGGGGATAGTTTTTTTCGCAAAATATGGTGGCCCGACCGATGGGTCCCCGCTATCAGGTGGAGGAATAATTATTTTGCGTGTAATAAGGAGGCACTTCCTTGCGGCCTCCGTGGACCCAGCTGTCAGCCTGTCCACGTACAGTACTCTTTCGATGAAAGTCGTTCCTTGACCACGTTGACCACGCCGCGCCGAGAGCACCAGGGTGGTGGACGATGGCGAGCCCTAGGAAGGGGATGACATGGAGCCGGGGAAGACGTGGCAGTGGAAGCCCGCGCAGAGAGGAGTACAAGGGTTATGATGCTCGTCTGCGGTGTGTGGTTGCCGTCGCTGCAGGGCCTGGCCGGCGGTGGGAATAGTAGGGGGCGATGAGGCCTCTGTGGCAGCACATCCGGCCACGGGAGGCAGGAGCATGCGGCACGACTGACGCTGCTTTGGGCGGCTGGAGCAAGAAGACCAGAGGTTGAAGAAGCACTACGGCCGTTGGATGGACATCGTACGATCACTAGAGCTAGAATCATTCATATTGACTAAGTTGACAAAGCCCTCTGTCCCTGTCAGCTTAGTAGGCCCACAAGTCAGCCTCCCACCAAGGAGGGTCCCAGCTAGCAGGGGGAGTATTCATTTTTTGTGCGTAATAAGGAGGCACTTCCGGTGGGTCCAAGCTGACAGAGGGGGGAACATTTTTTTTGCAAAATACGGTGGCCCGTCCAGTGGGTCCCAGCAGTCAGGGGGGAAACGTTTTTTCGCGAAATACGATGGTCCGTCCGGTGGGTCCCTGCTATCAGGTGGAGGAATAATTATTTTGCGCGTAATAAGGAGGCACTTCCTTGCGGCCGTCGTGGACCTAGCTGCCAGCCTCTCCACGTACAGTACTCTTCCGATGGAAATCGGTCGTTGACCACATTGACCACGCCGCGCCGAGAGCACCACGGTGGTGGACGACGGCGAGGCCTAGGAAGGGGATGGCGCGGAGCCGGGGAAGACGCGACAGTGGATGCCCACGCGGAGAGGAATACACGTTAACTTCATTTTTAGGGGACGTGTCAACTTAGTAGGCCCACAAGTGTGTGGCAGAGAACTTATAGCCCATTTTCGATTTGTAAGAATGTACAACCCATTTTTGAATTCTAATAGAATTTACTACAGCCCATTTACAATTTGTTAAAAGTACAACCCATTTTCTAGCTAGGACAACGATTAATAATCTCAACCAACCGTTCAAGATAGAATTAAATAAAATATCCCACATTTTGATGGGATCCGAAATATTTTTATCCCGAAATTTCTAGCCAGATTAAATATAAATTTTTATTACGTAAAAATCGAACGAAACATTGCACGGGCAACAATTAAAAATTAAGATTTTCTAAATCCATAAATAATATTTTAGAAACTAATTTCGTGTTTCGTGCATTTTTTATAGTTACTGTCGTGGTCCTAAGTCTGACAGTAGAATGGGGGGTAGGTATGGAGAGGCAAGATCCTAGCTATGGAGTAGTTGTATACGCAAGGGATTTACGAGTTCAGGCCCTTCTCGGAGGAAGTAACAGCCCTACGTCTCTGAGCCCGGAGGCGGTCGACTGGATTATGTGCGTATGAGTTACAGGGGTGCGAACCCTTTACACCGAGGAGGGGGTGGCTTATATAGTGTCTGCCCGACCCCTCCGGCCCTCAATTATGTAGGGTTTAAAGTACATAAAGATAGGCATTACTGGTAACGCCTTACATAAAGTGTCATCATGACTATAAAGACTACTTAATTACAGACCGTTTGGATGCAGAGTGGCTCTTGGTCTCTTGATGGTCGAGTGAGTCTTCATCGTCGAGTGTTTTCGAGTCCGTCGAGTGGAATCCCTCTTGGTCGACTGGAAGGTAGCTTCTTCTAAAGATGTCCTTGGGGAGGGTACTTTGGACAGGCCCGTGACCCTACCCTAGGTACATGACTTCATCATTAGCCCCCGAATGGATCGAGGTTTGAGTGAGGAAGGAGTTGATAATCTTTCCGACCAGCTTTTGTGTTCCGAACATGTCTCATCTTGGATCAATAATCTTTTGTAATGATGGCAACAATTTTTCATTCAGTCGCCTTGATCCATTTCTTTCTTCTGTCGAGTGAACTTTTGAACTTAGTGAACTTCCGAGCGACGGATCGCAGGAAATCTATCGTCTGACAGATTGATCTGCCGTTAGCGGATTTTGTGGGATCCGAATTTTGGGAAGCGCGCGAAGCATGGCGGACCGCGGTACTCGGATGGGATAAGGCGTGGACGCCTCAATTTCCGTGCCGCCTTTTTCGCCTCATATCACGCGTGCACGACTGTTTCGGGATGTGACAGGACCGCCCGGGCCTACTTGTCAGCCACTCGGAAGCGTCCTTATATAAAGCGCCGGGCGAGGGTTTTTGAACAGTGCCGTCTCATTCTCCTCTCTGTCCTCTTTGCCTCCGCCCGCTGTGCCTGCTCTCGCCTCCGCCTATCCACTCCTCACGTGCTTCGCCGGCGACAATGGTGAAGGAGAAGACAGCGGCCTTGGAGCACGCGAAGAAGGCGACGGCGAGGGGGAAAGCGAAGGGAAGAGCGTCCAGTCGGGGCGGATCTTCGTCAAGGTCCCGCCTGTCGCAAGGTTGGGTCCAAGGGGATTAGATCCGCTCGACCATCACCGAGGCGGATCTCAATGACCTGGCCAACGAGGGTCTGATCTCCCACGGGTCAGCAAGGCTTCCGGGGACTGAGTGGCAACCGCAGCCGCAGGAGGGTGAGTGCGTTCTCCTAGCCACTCATGTAGACCGTGGATTCTCTCTGCCGCCGAGTGTTTTCTTTCAAGGGTTCCTGAACTTCTTTCGGGCACAACTCCACCATTTCACTCCCAATACCATTGCCTATCTTGCTGCTTTCGTGTCCATGTGCGAGAACTTCCTGGGTTGTCGACCACACTGGGGTCTCTTTAAGCACATATTCACCTGTCGCTCACAGACGGTGAAAAAGGCGAGTCCGGATGATGAGAGGACTAAGGTTATCCAGATGTGCGGGGGTCTTGGGATTCAGATGATGAGTAAGAGTACTTTCCCGGCCGTGACCCTTCCTGAGTCGGTCAGATGGTGGCAGTCGACCTGGTTCTACTGCCAAGACGAGTCGACGCCGGGGCAGTCGACTGGTCTCCCTCCGTTCTCCATGGACCGAGTGGACAAACCCTCTTCTCTAAAGGTGCTTCCTGAGGAGAAAGCTCAGGTAAAAATGTTGATGGAGCGCGTAGTCCAGCTCGTTCGGGACGGAGTGACGGGTATGGATCTTCTGGAGGTCTTCCTTAGACGGCGCATCCAATCGCTTCAGTACCGAGGCCACCCGATGTGGCTGTACTGTGGTACCGAAGACACCACTCGGGTCCATCCAGAAGCGGTCGACGACGCCACACTGGAGAGGTGGGTGGCTGCAATCATAGGGAATAAGGACAACCCTCGAGGGGCTAGGAGGATCCCACCACTCGACTATACCTACACACCGGACACGGTATGACCACTTATCTCCAATTGTAATCTTGCTTTATTCATTCTGCTTCGCTGCGAATTGGTCGATTGACCTTTGTTTTGTTTTGTTGTCTGACAGGCCACCACTGAGTTATACTCGATGCCCAATGGAGCGCAAACGCCGACTGAGGAGGAGGAAGGAAGTGGGGGCGAAATCCCGGAGGAGTGGGATTCGGATGCTGATGACGATGATGAGGGTGATGACTCTGGTGAGGAGGAAGAGGAGGAGGAGGAGGAGGAAGTTGTACCTCCTCGCTCGGAAAGACGCTCGAAGCTTGTCCATGATCCCGCGGCTGAGCGTGGTAAGGGGGTCGCAACCGTCACGCAGTCGACCAAGCGCCCTCGGACTACTTCTCCGGTGCCGACTGAGAAAGCTCCGAAGCAATCTCGAGTGGCGCCGTCAAAGTCGGCGAAGGTCTTGCCGAAGATGAAGATGGTGATCCCCACTATCTCAGGGTAATGGTGTAACTTGAGTTTGTCTGTTCCACATGAACTTATTCTTGGTCGACTCATGAGCTAATCGACTGACTTCTGGAACTGCAGTGCTGCTACTTCTGATACCTCGGTCAGGGCTGAAGATCAGGAGATGGAGGATGCTGTTACTTCGAAACATGGTATGACTCTTGTAGTTCCGTCTTCAGTCGATTGGCTTCTTGTCTCTAATTTTGATTCTTTTTCTGTAGCTTCATCTAACGTCGTTATCGACCTTCCCGACGACGACGACGAGGAACCACTGAGGCAGAGAAGGAACAGGAAAGCGTCTGCTGGCAAGGCGACTCAGGACGTGCCAGTACCCGAGACATTGGTCGTGGAGGGAGACAATGTCGCTCGGCCTACCGTATCGTTTGTAGTGCCGTTGATGAGTGCTCGTCCTTCATCGTCGAGTGCTGCTCAACCCTCGCTTTTCTCAACCCACCACGTCCCAGAAGACCAAGCTAGTGCTGCTAAAGAAGCAATAAGCCAAGCTGGGGTCATGATGGAGCAAGTGAAGGCAATCCGAGAAGCCAGCCAGGCAGCCTATGACGCCAGTTCAGCTCTTCAGAGTAATGTTCAGGTCAGTCGGTCACCGCCTGTTCTGTTAGGATATGATATCTGAAAACCCTTCTTTCTGAAATTCCTAGAGTTTGTCCTACACCCACTGGGTGTGTCGATTGAAATTCCGGGTTATTGGGGGCACGCTGAGTGCACCCATTGGGTGTAGTCCCCAAGGCTATGGTGGACTGCTGGCAGTCGACCATAGTCTTTATGTCTTAAGTTTTTTCCCTTACTCGACTAGGTCGAATGGATTCATAGACCGGTGGGGGCACGCTGAGTGCACCCACTGGGTGTAGTCCCCGAGACTGTGGTCGACTGCTGGCAGTCGACTATAGTTTGAAGAACACCTCCCATTTTTTTGTTGGTCGACTGGTCGACTCTAACTAATAAAACGAGTGGGGGCACGCTGAGTGCACCCACTCGGTGTAGTCCCTGAGACTATGGTCGAATGTTTGTATTTGGCCGTAGTCTTAGAAATGCTATGATTTTTCCTTAGTCACTCAGAAGTGAATTGACTTTGACATCTGTCGATTGGTTCTTCGTAGAAATCCTGCGACCTTGCGGCTCATTATACTGAGTTGGAGAACAAACACATCCAGCTCGAGCTTGATCTGAAACTGGCCCAAGAGAACTTAACGAAGGCGAAGGAGGAAGCTAAAGGTATGTTTGGTGAGGCCCTCGACGACTGCCTTTGCCTCTCGTTTGTTTCAGAGTCTGATCTCACTGTAACTTTGCAGACAAAGTGAGGGATGCCCTGAAGAAGAAATACCTTGACTTGGCTGAGATGCAGAAAGCGGCTTTAGAGAAGACCAAGCTCGCAGATGAGAAGCTGGCTTTAGTCACCTAGCTTGAAGAAGAAAACACCAATCTGAAAGCTGCTCTTGATGCTGCCAACAAGGAGGTCAGTCGACTGAAAAGTGATAAGATTGCCCTGAGTGACAAGGCCAGTGAGTTGGTGGGAAAGAAGAACGATCTGGAGGCTTATCTGGGTGGACTCGCCAAGAAGCTATTCCTCATGCTTGAAGGTAATCTTTTGTATCAAACAGACATTTTAACTATGATCTTTCCATCCGACTGTTGTCTTGACTTGGTGGTTGTGCTTGCAGAATTTTGCCAGAACTTTGAAGAGGAGACTGGTCAACTGGAAATAAACCTGGATCCCATCAACTCTCCCGTGAAAGATGAAGTCTCCATGAACGTGCTCCGGCTTGAATCTCGCGTTGCTGCTATCGTCGACTATCTTGCAAGGCTGAAGGTCGCAACTTCTCGCATCGACACAACACTCTGGCCAAGAGAGACGCTCCAGAACGACCTCGAGTCTCTGATGACTCGACTGAACGAGGTCCCAAGTCGAGTGCAGGAGTGGAAGAAGTCTTCTGCTAGGTGTGGTGCGGATATTGCTCTGTCTCTGGCCCGCGTTCACTGCAAGGATGCACGAGAGGACAAGCTGGCGGCCCTTAGGGTGGCTAACACCAAGAAGCACGATTTCCGATCTTTCATGGAGACCTTCATCGCCGCTGCCACTCGGATTGTAGATGGAATCGACCTGGATGAGTTTGTTGCACCTTCCAGCCCTCCACAGGAGGGGTAAAAAACTTCTGAGCTTGATACTTTAAATTTGCCTCGGTATGCCGAGTGAGTTTTGTAACCGAAAAACCTTAAGAGGCTTAGTGCCTGAGCATTTTCGGTTCCGTTAGGTGTTATCCAAACTTGGATTCGATGTTGAATATGTTGGCATTTGGTTTGAGGTGTCTTTTGCAGGCTAAAGCGAGGCGCTCATTGCAATCGACTTGTTCCCCAATACACTTAGGCGAGCACTGGGCTGCAGCTAAGCCCCCGAGTGGGAGGTCTGCTCTCCACTCGGTAGGATTTTCAAAAACTTAGGGGAGCACTGGGCTGCAGCTAAGCCCCCAAGTGGGAGGTTTGCTCTCCACTCGGTAGGATTTTCAAAAACTTAGGCGAGCACTAGGCTGCAGCTAAGCCTCCGAGTGGGAGGTTTGCTCTCCACTCGGTAGGATTTTCAAAAACTTAGGCGAGCACTGGGCTGCAGCTAAGCCCCCGAGTGGGAGGTTTGCTCTCCACTCGGTAGGATTTTCAAAAACTTAGGCGAGCACTGGGCTGCAGCTAAGCCTCCGAGTGGGAGGTTTGCTCTCCACTCGGTAGGATTTTCAAAAACTTAGGCGAGCACTGGGCTGCAGCTAAGCCCCCGAGTGGGAGGTTTGCTCTCCACTCGGTAGGATTTTCAAAAACTTAGGCGAGCACTGGGCTGCAGCTAAGCCTCCGAGTGGGAGGTTTGCTCTCCACTCGGTAAGATTTTCAAAAACTTAGGCGAGTACTTGGACTGCAGCTAAGCCTCCGAGTGGAAGGCTGGCTTACCACTCGGTAGGATTTTGTTTAACTTAGGCAAAACGGATTTCGCAGCTAAGCCTTCGAGTGGGAGGCTGGCTCACCACTCGGTTAGGATTTTTTTACAGACTTAGGCGAATCAGATTTGCAGCCAAGCCACCCACTGGGGGATTGCTTTATGTGGACAAAAGTAATAACAATTACTGGGAAAATTATAAAGCTCTTGCCTTTGATAAATAAACTACAGAAGTACTTTTATTACAACTCATCCGAGTGAATACTTAAGTGTAAAATGGGCGGAGAAGCTCCGCGTTCCAAGCTCGGGGCTCGTCGATCTGATGCTTGACATTGTAAGACGGTATGCTCCATTGTGGAGAACCTTGGTGACGATGAAGGGACCTTCCCAAGAAGGAGCAACCTTGTGTGGTTTCTGCCGATCCACTTGGAGAACCAAATCTCCTTCCTGGAAGGCTCGACTCTTCACGTTTTTGGCGTGGAAGCGACGCAAGTCTTGTTGATAAATGGTCGATCGGATCAGAGCCATCTCCCTTTCTTCCTCTAAAAGGTCGACTACATCCCGCCGTGCTTGTTCTGCTTCAGCTTCGGTGTAGAGCTCGACCCGAGGAGCATTGTGGAGAAGGTCACTCGGCAAGACTGCTTCAGCTCCGTAGACCAAGAAGAACGGAGTTCTTCCAGTCGACCGGTTGGGCGTGGTCCTTAACCCCCAAAGCACCGACGGAAGTTCGTCGTCCCATGCACCAGCCGCATGCTTGAGATCACGCATCAAACGGGGTTTCAACCCTTTGAGAATCAAGCCGTTGGCTCGTTCTGCCTGTCCATTCGACTGTGGATGGGCGATTGAAGCATAGTCGACTCGTGTGCCTTGAGACGTGCAGAAAGCTCTGAATTCTTCGGAATCGAAGTTTGACCCGTTGTCAGTGATGATGCTGTGCGGGACTCCATATTTGAATATCAATTCTCTAATAAAGCTGACAGCAGTACCGGCATCGAGGTTGTTGATGGGTTTGGCCTCAATCCACTTGGTGAACTTGTCGACTGCTACCAACACATGTGTGAAACCGCTTCTGCCTGTTCTCAAAGGGCCGACCATATCCAACCCCCATACTGCAAAGGGCCAAACGAGTGGTACGGTCTTTAAGGCTGAGGCGGGCTTGTGTGACATATTGGAGTAAAATTGACATCCCTCACACTTGTCGACTATCTCCTTTGCCATTTCATTCGCTCTTGGCCAATAAAATCCGGCTCGGTATGCTTTGGCCACAATGGTCCGAGAAGACGCATGATGGCCACAGGTCCCCGAGTGGATGTCATCAAGGATTATTCGACCTTCCTCCAGCGTTATGCATTTCTGACCAACTCCAGTCGCGCTTTCTCTGTACAGCTGCCCCCTTATCACAGTAAAGGCTTTAGATCGGCGGACGATCTGTCGAGCCTCTTCTTCGTCCTCCGGGAGCTCTTTCCTCAAGATATACGCGATATACGATACTGTCCAATCGGGAGTGATCACTAAAGCTTCCATGATTAGATCGACCACTGCTGGAACTTCAACCTCAGTCGGATCCGTAACACTCTTAGGTTGCGGAGCTTCGTCGGTAAAAGGATCTTCTATGACTGATGGAGTATGGATATGCTCCAAGAACACATCACTGGGGATGGCTTCTCTCTTGGATCCTATCTTCGCCAAATCATCAGCCGCTTGATTTTTCAGTCGAGGTATATGGTGGAGCTCTAACCCTTCGAATTTCTTTTCGAGCTTCCTCACTGCATTGCAGTATCCAGTCATGGCTGGGCTTCTAACGTCCCACTCCTTCATCACCTGATTGACCACCAAATCTGAGTCGCCATAAACCATAAGGCGACGGACGCCGAGTGAAATGGCCATGCGCAACCCATACAAAAGTGCTTCTTATTCTGCTTCATTGTTGGAGGAATCAAAGTGGATCTGGAGCACATATATGAGCTTATCTCCTCGGGGGGAAACCAAAACTACCCCAACACCAGAACCATTTAACATCTTAGAGCCATCAGAGAACATGGTCCAATGCTCCGAGTGAACTTGAGTCGGCTGCTGTTGTTCAATCCACTCGACAAGGAAATCTGCTATAGCCTAGGACTTAATGGCTTTCTTTGCCTCAAATTTGATATCAAGGGGAAGGAGTTCAATCGCCCATTTAGCCACTCGACCAGTTGCATCTCTGTTGTGCAGAATCTCTGACAATGGTGCGTCGCTGACGACTGTAATGTCATGATCAGAGAAATAATGAGCAACCTTCTTCATGGTCATGTAGATCCCATATACGAGCTTCTGATAATGAGGATATCTTTGCTTCGATGGAGTCAAAACTTCAGAGAGATAATACACTGGGCGCTGAACTTTGAAGGTTTTCCCTTCCTCTTCTTGCTCGACCGTAAGTACTGTACTGACGACCTGTCCTGCGGCTGCAATGTAAAGCAATAGAGGCTCTTTGCTGATTGGAGCAGCAAGCACCGGCTGGGTGGAGAGCAGAGCTTTTAGCTCGGCAAACGCTGCATCAGCTTCTGGAGTCCACTCAAACTTGTCTGCCTTCGTCATCAGTCGGTAAAGAGGCAACGCCTTTTCACTGAGGCGAGAGATGAATCGACTTAACGCGGCCAAGCATCTAGTAAGCTTCTGGACATCGTGCACACGCACAGGACGTTTCATTCAGAGTATGGTGCCAACTTTTTCTGGGTTAGCATCTATTCCTCGTTCTGAAACGAGAAAACCGAGTAACTTTCCGCCAGGTACTCCGAATGTGCACTTTGATGGATTAAGCTTGATATCATATCTCCTGAGATTGGCAAATGTTTCAGCTAGGTCAGTCAACAGGTCAGAACCCTTTCGTGACTTGACAACGATATCATCCATGTACGCTTCCACATTCCGACTGATTTGAGTGAGTAAACACTTTTGAATCATTCTCATGAACGTGGCTCCGACATTCTTGAGACCGAATGGCATGGTGATATAGCAGAAGCACCCGAATGGAGTGATGAAAGCTGTTTTGATTTCGTCAGGTCCATACAGACGGATTTGATGATACCCAGAATAGGCGTCTAAAAAAGACAATCTCTCGCATCCCGCAGTCGAGTCGACAATTTGGTTGATGCGAGGGAGAGGAAAATGATCTTTTGGGCAGGCCCGATTGATATGTTTGAAATCAATGCACATGCGAAGTGAGCTATCCATCTTGGGAACCATGACGACATTGGCGAGCCACTCGGAGTGGTATATCTCTCGGATAAACTCTGCTGCAAGGAGTCGAGCCACCTCCTTGCCAATCGCTTTTTTCTTCTGAACGGCAGACCGTCGAAGATGTTCTTTAACAGGTTTCACTTTTGAGACGACTCTAAGGAGATGCTCAGGCAGCCCCCTAGGAACAGCCGTCAGGTCAGCTGGCTTCCATGCAAAGATGTCCCAGTTCTCACGGAGGAACTGGATGAGCGCTTCTTCCTATTTAGAGTCGAGTGTTGTGGAAATATGGGTCGGAGCTACGTTGGGGTTAGTTGGGTGGATATGAACTGGCTTCGTCTCCCCAGACGACTGGAACGCTGACTCTGTGGCGGGCTTCTTGGCCCGCAACAAATCACTCGGATCTGCATTTTTCTTGTATCCTTCCATCTCTACCACTGTCATCTGGGCATCCGCAATCTTCGAGCCTTTCTGGAAACACTCTTCTGCCTTCTTCCGGCTGCCAGTGATAGTGATCACGCCTTTGGGGCCAGGCATCTTTAATTTGAGGTACACATAACATGGTCGAGCCATGAAGCGGGGATAGGCTGGTCTTCCCAAAATAGCGTGGTAAGCGCTCTGGAAATCCACGACTTCAAATGTCAGCTTCTCTTTGCGGAAATGCTTCGAGTCACCGAACACTACATCCAGAGCTATTTGGCCGAGTGACTCAGCCTTCTTTCTAGGAATGACTCCGTGAAAACTCATGTTGCTGGAGCTAAGCCTGGACATCGGAATGCCCATTCCCTTGAATGTCTCTGCATACAGTATATTCAACCCACTGCCGCCATCCATCAATACCTTCGTCAGTCGAGTGCCTTCGACGACTGGGTCGACCACCAGCGCTTGCCTCCCAGGGGTGGCAAGGTGAGTAGGGTGATCGGACTGGTCGAACGTAATGGGAGTCTACGACCATTTCAGATAGCTTGGTGTCGCTGGGGCGACCATATTTACCTCCCAGTTGATCACTTTTAGTCGACTTTTTCTCTCTACATCAGCAAAAATCATCAGGGTGGAATTGACATGAGGGTACCCTCCATCACTGTCCTCCTTGTCCTCGGCCTTGTCCGACTCCTTCTCTTTGTCCTTGGGCTGTTTTCCTTGAAACTGCTGGATTAAGAGCCGGCACTGGCGAGTGGTATGTTTCGGGTAGATGAAGTTACCCTCTTCGTCTTTCTTCGTGTGGATGTGACACGGTAGATCCATCACGTCATTTCCTTCTTTATCCTTTACCTTCTTGGGGTTCCAAGATCCTTTGGGCTTCCCTTTGAATTTGCCCTGAGTCAGGGCCAGAGCCTCTCCAGGAGCAGCTGGCTCGGCCTTCTGCTTCTGCTTCCGACTGGAGTTTCCTTTTTCCGATTGACTCAGCTTATATTTGCCACTCTGGAGCCTGTCCTCTTCTTCACTGTTAGTGTATTTGGTGGCAATCTCCATCATTCGACTTAGGGTCATATCTCCGGTTCGACCAAACTTCAAGCTCAACTCTCCGTTCTTGACACCATCCTTGAAGGCGCAGACCGCTTGATGGTCCGACACATTCTCCATGGTATAATGCAAAGTGATCCATCTCTGGATGTAATCTCTCAATGTTTCACTCGACTTTTGTATGCAGACTTGCAGCTCCGTCAATCCGGCCGGTCGCTTGCATGTTCCCTCGAACGTCCTGACGAACACTCGGGAAAGATCTTCCCAAGTGTAAATGTTGCTAGGAGCTAACTGATTCAACCACACCCTGGCCGAACCCTCTAGCATGAGTGGCAAATGCTTCATGGCCACCTCATCATTACCGCCTCCAATCTGTAACGCCACTCGGTAGTCTTCAAGCCAAGTTTCAGGCTTGGACTCTCCGGTGAACTTACTTACCCCAGTCGCCAACCTGAAGTTGGGGGGTATCACTGTGGCTCTGATGGCTCTGCTAAAGCATTCTGGACCTGAAACATGGACTCGGCTGCTAGTGGGCACATCTCTGTCATGGCCACCTCTATGAGCTCTGTTCCGATGGACCAAACCTTGCACGATGATGGATCTCGCGTCAAAGCCTGGTTCTCTGGGGTCGACCGAAGCTCTCCGCCCAACACTGAGCTGGCGCCTGTCATCTTGTTGCCGATGGGCATTAGACCCACCTCTCGGGGGAGGAGTGGGCACTCGACGCCTATCATCACGATCAAATCGGTCATCATAGTGGTCCCGCCGGCCTTCACGTCCCACGCGCCTCGGAGGTGACCTTGGGCTGTGAGCCGACTGAACAGTATTCGCAGTGACGGATCGACTGTGGATCCTGTTGCGCGACTGTGACACAACTGAATTCTGATCTCCTGCTGCCCGGAGCAAATCCTTGATCTGCATCAAGCCTCTTCCAGCCTCCGACTGAGAGGGCTGAATTGACTCCGCTATACGGGCTGCAGCTGCTAAATTCTGAATCGGGGTCCGATATACCTGAGTGGGTTGCGGAAAGAGCTGACGTCGGCTGGAGTCGGGTACTCGTTGCTGCGCACGCTCATCGAGTGCTCGCTGGAGGTTCTCCAGTCGAGTGCGTTCAGCCAAGTTGGCCAAATGCGCCTCTTCCAAGGCACGAGCCTCGGGAGTTTCTCCTGCGATAGGAGTATGTAGGGCATCCATGTTCCGGCGGCGAAGATCTTCTCTTTGCTGAGAAGTGAGTGGCCCGGGTTGATATTCTTCGTGACCCTGAGCGGGGTCGCCTCCATCGTCCATCCCGTCGATGCGGGGAAGCCGGGAGGGCTACGAGGTCCATTGACCATCAGGACCTCCGCTGCTGGATCACTGCTGTCGCACTCGGATGCAGTCTCTACGGAGCCAGTCGACAGATCGAACAGGCCGTGGAGAGATTCGTCGAGCTCAATTACCGCGACTTGGGTGGTGGCCGATTGGCAAGCCACTGCGTGTCTCACCCATCGCTGGATCCTCGACCGACCGGAGCGCTTGCGCTGGCGGGAGACAGGGAGGGAGGACGGCACAGGAGTCGACCGGTATGGGGTCGACGGCTGCCGCAGCAGGACGCCACGGACACACGCCCGAAAGTGCATCGCATCGCGGACGGGGAGCACGTCGATGTAGAGTGGTGCCTCCTGGAGCCAAGCGGAGTCGTCGGCGATGAAAGCGGGCGCACCGAGACGGATCTCGCGGCCCTCGACCAGAACTCCGCTAGAAACCATGATGAAGGCGATCGGTCAAATTGCAACTTCTCCAAAAAGTCGCTAAGACACCTGCCCCACAGTGGGCGCCAACTGTCGTGGTCCTAAGTCTGATAGTAGAATGGGGGGTAGGTATGGAGAGGCAAGATCCTAGCTATGGAGTAGTTGTATACGCAAGGGATTTACGAGTTCAGGCCCTTCTCGGAGGAAGTAACAGCCCTACGTCTCGGAGCCCGAAGGCGGTCGACTGGATTATGTGCGTATGAGTTACAGGGGTGCAAACCCTTTACACCGAGGAGGGGGGTGGCTTATATAGTGTCTGCCCGACCCCTTCGGCCCTCAGTTATGCAGGGTTTAAAGTACATAAAGATAGGCGTTACTGGTAACGCCTTACATAAAGTGTCATCATGACTATAAAGACTACTTAATTACAGACCGTTTGGATGCAGAGTGGCTCTTGGTCTTTTGATGGTCGAGTGAGTCTTCATCGTCGAGTGTCTTCGAGTCCGTCGAGTGGAATCCCTCTTGGTCGACTGGAAGGTAGCTTCTTCTGAAGATGTCCTTGGGGAGGGTACTTTGGACATGCCCGTGACCCTACCCTAGGTACATGACTTCATCAGTTACTACCTAGTTTTTATAATTACATCCCATTTATTATTTTTTAAAGCCCATTTTTCTGTTAAGACTAATGCATCCCTCCTAGGAAAGATTTGCAGCCCAGTGGGGCGGAGAATAACAAGTTGGCCTTGCGTGGGTATTCCTCAAAAAAAGTATAGCTAGGCTAGCCATTTTCATCTTGAAAAAAATTAATATCTGGGCTGGATATCTTGCCTGGGCTAGACGGGCCACAGCCCGCCCATTTAATACCCTGCTCTCCTCTGAACAACAACGAAAACATCGCCAAGAAAAGCTCTGCAGTGCTCACGCCTCAAAAACACAAATACTGCTCAAGCTGCTTAGTCGCAGCTGTCGGACGCACCTTGTGCAATTCTCTCGTTTATATTGACTACATAGGTTGACAATGGTGTGGGACCGTGATGTCAGGAAACCAGGAGGAAGCAAAAAAATATAGTTGTACATAATAAGGAGGCACTTGCGTACGTACGACTATGGCCCTAGTGGGTCCCTACTGTCATCCAGTCAAAATAAAGTCATATCCTGAATCCTCATGTTCGTTGACCATGTTAACAATGCTCGGCGCCACAGTGAGTGCAACAACTCGAAGGACGACGGAGAGGGCCTCGCGGTCCCTACGGATAGTCTGATCCCGCTGCTCATTCAGGAAGCCAGGACCATCGGACACCTATGAGCACCTTCAAGAGACTGGGATGGCATGAAACGGTAAGGCCGCGCTTGGGAGCTCTGGTTTATTTCACACTTGTATTAACATACAAGTGTAATTTACTCGTCATCGGAAACAATGCATAAAATACAGGCGTAATGAAACCGAGGGCCCAAGGTCTGTAAGTAAAACTGGCGGGTTACATGTGTAATTTGAGAGACGAGTGTATATTTTACTAGTTGAAATCGACCAACCAAGCGCTTTGCCCGAGACCATCTGCTTTTATTTACAAGCGTTAGTTATACAAGCGGTTTTGGTTGGAAAACGACGATCCAATCATGGCCTAAGATGATGAGTTGGTCGGAAGATCATACGGTTTCATGTCTACCTACCCGACTTGTCGTATAGGCTATGAATGAAACATAAGACGATGAACTTCTTAAGCACGAAAACAATAGAAGAGGATGATCTTCTTAACAAGCAAATCACTGGCATTAGATCGACATGCAAAACAATATGAAGCATTATTCTCAGGAGGCACGGTGAACAGCTCGTGATGCTGCATGCCACAACATTCCAAGCTCAACTTTGCAATCAAACACAAGGCCTGGCATTACATAGACAATATTCAGAACAAACTCTTAACACAGGAATATCTCAGCAGAGTAACTATTTACTTCTAAACTGAACACAAGAATAGGAAAAAATGATCGACGCTGCTCACAGCAAAGGGCGTCCCACTCAAAAATATCAAATGCATGTCTTCTGGCTAACATCAATGAGCAAATTTTGACAAGGTTTTCCAATTCCAATATATTAAACTAACATCTTCTTGCTAACATCAATGATTAAACTTTGACAAGCTTTTCCCATTCAAAATATGTAATGCCTATGATCGTGGAGTCCTGTCGTGGCTTCTTGTACTTGTTTGGGCACTTTTTGTACAGTGCACTCCACGTGTTGTAGAATTGCCGATGCTCTCTGCAGACTAGTCATGTCACCAGCGTCTACTAATACTCTATAAAGCTTCTCGGTCTTTCCTTCTATAATATAGCGCAAACAGTGACAGCTTCTTTCTGCAAAGTGGAACGACCAACTGGACCCAGTAATGCAGCAGTTTGCCTTGGACACATTGGCTCCTTTTTGCAGTTCAACTAAAATCAAAGTCGGAATAAAACCAAGCTTTAATTTTGATATCCCTGTAAGCAACAATAGGTATAAGGGAAATAATTACTTAGAAATAACGGTCGATGACTTGTACTCACAGAAGAAAAGCATCCACTGATCTACCTTATCTTAATGGGAAACAAAGCTGGAGAGTAGCAATTCTCCATCAGTGTAATTCATTCATATTGACTGAGACATTATCTTAAGAATGCCTTGTTTCAACATGTATAAAAGATGACAAAGCAGAAAAGTACCATTCCTAAAACAATGCGACTGATTCATTTTAACAGAGACATTATCTTAACAATACCTTGGTTAAATGTGACACTACAAAATTTTTTATTTGGTTTTTATCAAAAACTTTGTGGTTTTTGAGGAGAGGCCATTTAAAATTTTTCTTTTTCAGAAAACCTTCCTCTTGAAAACTTCCTTTGCTTTGGCTAGGACTTTATTTTTTTCAAACTTTGGTGTTTGATCTTTTGAAACTTATTCTCTGTTGGTTCCCTCACAATTTTTTTGGGAGTTTAATCTTTTTCTTTTAAAAAGAAACTCTATGAAAATTTGGGATTTTCATATCTTGGAACCACCCATGACTTGGCATTTTTGCCCCTGTGGTAAAACCCCTCCAAAACCTCCCCTACACCTTGTGATCAACCTAAGTTCTCTGTCCCAAGTAATCCAAACAAGTTTTGGATTTTATTCTAATTATTTTTCCTCTCAAATCAATTCTGAAAATTATTTGGAGCCTGAGGGATTTTCAAAGCAAGTACTCTTTTTCATTTGAGTTTGACCTCAAACCAACTCTCCTGGACAGTCCTTTGAACCCACAACCCAGAACCATCTTGATCCACTCCTCCTCTTTTCAAAATTTTCAAAATTCAGTCTCTGCAAGTTTGGACCAGATTTGCCAAATTTGATGAAATTCATATCTACACTCCTCCAAAAATTCCACCAAAATTCAGGCAGCCTTCTTGAGCAATGAGAAGCCACTCCACCAAAAATCAGCTCAAGGAAAAATCTCCAGAGGCCAAAAATATTCTGTCGAACACCTGAGCTGCACTATTCCTTTGCAAATTCAGAAAGTTCAGAGATTCAGTTATCTTTCTTCCTTCGTCAGATTCGGTCACGCGGCCACAGTGCGCCCTGGCGTGTTGCACGCAGCCTCTTCTCCCTGGCCAGCACCCCGCACGCACGCTTGGCTGACTCCTGGCGTCGGTAGCAGTGAGCCTCGCCGGCGTTGGGAGCTTCTGAAGTGGCTGCACCTCCCGTGGCGGCCAACAAGGGCCCGAGCCCTCTCGCCACGCCACCCGGCGCCGCCCAACACCCCCTGGCTCTCCGCGTGTCCCTGCCGTGCCAGCGCACGCCCGTGGCACCGTCGCCGTGGCCCGGCAAGCACGGAACGTGCTCCCTGCCGCCGACGGGCCGCGCCACCCCCGTTCCGTCGAGCTCACCCATAGCACCAAACCCCAGCCCGTTTAGCGCCTAAATGGGACCGGTGGACCTCAACGGCGATGCCCAAGCCCCTAATCCCCCTGCACATCCACGGCACCGCCGTAATCACTCGCCGGAGATCCCCATTCACGGCAACCGCCTCGGGCCGCCTATAAAAAGGGCCCCCGAGCTCACCCTCGTGCACGCAGCATCACCACTCCTCACCAACGCCCCGCCAGGCCACTCGGAGGACCTCGAGGAGGTCTCCTCCCCCAACTCCGGCCGCCCTGATCCGCCTCGGCCTCCACCACGATTCGCTCCGCCCTCTCCGACGAGTTCCTCGACCACCCGAGCCGCCATCCGCCGGAGCAAAGCTCGCCGTCGACGTGGTACTCGCCGGCGACCACCACCACCACCAACCGACGCGAAATGGCGCCCTGAGCACGGAGATACCGAAGGAGGTGACGGAGCCGCGAACTTCACCGAGCTAGGCTCCGACTACTCTGAACCAGGCAAGCATGTTTGAACTTTTGATATGATGAGTGTCTTGGCATGTTTTGCATTTAGTTAGTTTTATGGCATGTTGAGAAGCATATCGATGAACGTTATTTTATGCGATAATGAGGTAAGTGAGTTCGGTGATCCATAAGTGGATGGATGTGAGTATGAATGGCCATGTGTTGGCATGAGGATGGGTGAGATGGCAGTGTTGTAGCATGCCAGTCTTATGCCGGACTATGTGACTTCAGTGTCAAACCGTATCGGTCCAGTTCCTCTCATTTCCTTCCCTGTACTACCACATGTTTTCCGCAAGGAATATGGTTTAGTAAGTTGCAAACCGCTTTTCTAGTACACACCAAAAGGAGAGGCCGTGATGATGGTTCCATGGCCCTGGATTAAAGCCAGTCATCCGGTCAGGGGGCATGGGTGTTTCCGGTTGGGACCGAGTGGGGGGCACCCCTTAGAGCGCGCGTATATAAATTTGATCCCATGCTATTCGAGATTGTGATCTCCCCGTCTCAAAAGTTTTTCTTGGACGATGTCTAGGGTGATTCCTAGCATCGAGAGGTAGGATGGGTGTGTACCGGTTAGCTGTGTTTTCTTACGAAATACCGAAAACGGAACTAGTCCTTCGTGACTACGGAAATCCGTTGGCTGTGGGAATAATTTTGTACAAACTCTGCAGAGTCATATATTCCTCCAAATCATCTATTCCATGTCCTAGATCGATATTATCTTATCCTAATCAAATGTCAGTTTTGATGACAGAGACTCCGGTGATTCGCATGAGTGCTAATTCCGGTTAAATGATTATTCCTGTGGATGGACTAACCCATTTATTCTCATGAATTAAATGTTTATTATGAGTATTATTTACTTGTGAATCAAAGCCCTTTCTGCGATGTCACTCAGACGTCCGACTGTGGCATTGTTGTATTTTACTTTCTTTTAAAGCCCTTTCTGTGATGTCGCCCCGACGTCCGACTGTGGCATTTCTTTTAAAGCCCTTTTTGTGATGTCGCCCCGACGTCCGACTGTGGCATTTATTTTAAAGCCCTTTCTGTGATGTCGCCCCGACGTCCGACTGTGACATTTCTTTTAAAGCCCTTTCTGTGATGTCGCTCAGACGTCCGACTGTGGCATTGTTGTATTTTACTTTCTTTTAAAGCCCTTTCTGTGATGTCGCCCCGACGTCCGACTATGGCATTTCTTTTAAAGCCCTTTATGTGGTGTCGCTAAGACGCCCGACTGTGGCACATTTCCTTATATTTATTTGTTCACCTTTCGAGGCGTCGCTTCAGACACCCGATCGGTGTTTATTTATGCTTTGTTGGGGTTTCAGACGGACTACCGCCGTTTCCCTTTTACTTACCTTGTTATGCTAATTTTTGAATGTACATTGGTGAATTAATCATGACGCATCCATGCATGCATTTGTTATATCTTACGTCCGAACTGTCTTGCGAGTACTTTCAAAGTACTCACTGGCTTGTTGATTTGGCCAGATGCTGACGAAGGCGATCTCATGGATGAAGAGTTTGATAGCGAGTCCGACACCTAGAGGAGTCCCAGTCAGTCTCGTGCGACCCTGGATTTGGTCACTGTTTTATATCCGCTTCCGCTACCAAATAAATTCATCGAGCCTCACCTCGACGCTCGATGAAATGACAGACTTAGAGTCTTGTATTTCTCTCCCCGCTGTGTTTTTCCACCACTGCCCTATCCTCGATTCAGTAGTTTGCCTTCACACCACTGTGTCATGTCCGCCATTATGTATAATTATTGGCGTGCTTGCAATAATTTGGTTGAGCTACCGTAGTTCGACCCTGTAATATATTTTATGCTACTGGCTTATTGTATCAAGAATTTGTCTACCAGTGAGGAGGATTTCTCTCATACTGGACTCAAAAGATTGGTTTCTCAATAAATATTTTTATTGGAAAACCGGTCGTGACAAGCTTGGTACCAGAGCCAGGCTGACTGTAGGAAGCCACTAGGTGCTATCGCTAATTGGTTATTAATATGATAGAGCCAATTTATATTTTTGCAATTCTAGTCATTTTCTGTCAGTAAGCATAAATTTATGATCTGACCATGCAGAATTTTTGCCTACTTTTGTAGATGGCCGACAACAGCTGCGAGTCTCAGACCTTCGCCAACGTGCCCGATGGGTTCGCCAAGCTTCTTTCCTTCATCGTTCAGGTCGCGATGGGGCCATCTGTGCGCCCAGTCTTCACACTCTACCAGCACCGAGTCAACGACAGTCTGACCATGCACCAGGCCGCGGTACAGTTCAAGGGAGGGCGTGGTGAGTTACGCCGCTTCCGGTTCGTGGGAAGAGCCATGCCTACGGAGAGGCATGCTATGCAGATGGCAGCCCGCGAGGCGATAGCTCGTCTCAGGGATGTCCTCCCCGTGATGAAAACTCGTCGTTACCATTATCTTCCGTGCCATGTGCCTTACACCTGTCACTACGCATACTCCTGCCCAGAGGAGAACGAGACGAGGCTTTTGAGATGCTTATTGGGTATCTCCGGGCCCTGGAGGCAGCCTTCGACAACCTGGTGGACGACTTCGTAGCTACCCGCATGGACTCAGTTCATGGCTGTGCTGCCAACAGGAGGGAGCTCCTACCCATCGCACCGCCTCTGACTTTTGTCTCGTCCTCAGCATCTTATACGCCTACTCGTCGTCTGCCTTCTACCGAAGAATTCAACCAAGTCATTGCGCCCACTCCAGCGCGCACTGCACCACCCTTCGCGCCCACTCCTGTACGTGTTGCTCCGCCCCTGGCAACCGCTCCGTCCACTCTGCGCAACACTACACGTATGGAGCCCATTAGCGAGGAGGAAGTCGAGTCCCCAACCTCGCTACGCCTCGCCCTCGGCAGGGCAAAGGAGGTCGTCAACATTTCTGCCTGAGTACGCCTAGCTGCCATGTAATGTACCGCTTTGTAAGATATGTACATAGGTTGTGAGAAGTAGCCTATTTGCGCATCATGTAGGATCTGGAGAAGTGCACTAGCCTAAATAACATGTCAGGATTATGTACGCATATCCTGAGTGATGTATTGTATAATTACCGCCCGCGTGTAAGATATGTAATGAGCAGTCCTTCTCCGTGCGCAAGTCGATTTGTTTTTCTTAAGTAAGCTGAGTTATTTAATTCTATTTGCCAGCTTTATACATTTATGGATTTGTTTTTGCGACTCTTTCCGCTTTTCTTATGGGTCTTACAAATATATCCCCAGAGTGAAAAATGTCTCGTCCTTGGACTCGCTCCATGCAAATTCCAACAGAGGAAAATTATGATGCACCACCTAGCAACGAGTTCACTCAGAGACAGTCAAACCAACAGGGCAGTGAATCGGCACTTTCACAAATGTGCCGCCTTTATGAGCAGAGTCAGCAACAACATCGGGAAATGATGAACCAAGTCATCAACATGGGAAATCACCATGGACAGTATCAGCAGCATTCCAAGTTATCTGAGCTACAGAAGACACGTCCTCAAACATTTTCTCATACTGACAAACCTCTTGAAGCCGAGGACTGGCTTCGAGATATGGAGAGAAAATTAATTATTGCAAAATGTTCAGACCCCGAAAAGGTATTGTATGCTCCGCACTATCTCACAGGAGCAGCCGCATCGTGGTGGGAGAATTTTCTGCACATGCATCCCAACGAAAATGACATAACCCGGGATGATTTCAAGGAAGGTTTCCGTGGTGCACACATTCCTAAGAGTATTATGAAAATCAAGAAGAGAGAATTCGATGACCTCAAACAAAGGAACATGACAGTGTCAGATTACAACAGTCAATTTACTCTATTGTCCCGCTACACCAATGAAGAGCGTATGACTGAAATCAAGAAGATGGAGAAATTCCTTGACGGTCTGGCGCCCGCACTTAAATGCCAACTGGTCGTGCACACTTTTCCAGATTTTAAAACACTGGTAGACAAAGCCATTACTCTGGAAAATGAGAGATGCAGTCTGGAAGACATCTACAAGCGAAAAAGGGACCAGATAAATCATGCTCGCAATCACCGAAGCAAGACAGATTTTCAAAAGGGTGGGACACACAAATCCTCATCCAATGTCTCATGCCCAATCAAGAATTTTCATGCAAGGGACAAGGAATTCACCTATCGCCCCGGCGTTACCTGTTACGCTTGTGGAGAAGAAGGGCACTATGCCAAACAGTGCCCCAAGCCAAGGAATTCAATCCCAAAGCCAAACAACGGCAGAAACAATTCCGCGCCCAAGCGAAACAATTTCAATCCCAACAATACCCACAGGAAAGGTCATCTGAATCACGTAACCAAAGAGGAGGCACAAAATGCTCCGGATATCGTACTCGGTACATTTCCTGTCAACACAATACCTGCAATGGTTTTGTTTGATTCTGGAGCTTCTCACTCTTTCATTTCGAAAAGTTTTGCTTTGCAAAATAATTTTTCGATGCTTCCCCTGGAGAAATCCATAACCATCAAGTCCCCTGGGATTCAGCAAGTTACTCAGAATTACTGTCAGAATGTGGTCATTGAGTTTGAAGGATTGGAGTTTCACGCAAATCTTATTGTGTTGGAAAATAAAGGACTGGATGTCATCCTAGGGATGGATTGGCTAACCACCAATAAAGGTTTTATCGACTGTTTCAACAGGACCGTAATTCTCACACACCACCAAGGGAAGACTGTCAGGACCCCGACTCAATGCCACATCGATCTAGCATGTAACACCTCATATCACTTTGCGGCATCACGCACGGTATTCCCACGGTTGTCGTCTTACCTTTGCCCGGGACCGTTTGCGCCTTTTGGCACACGTATATGATAGTGTCGCTAGCATCCATATGATAAGGAGCCCAGGCTGACATGGCTAGTCGTAAACCCAAAGTGGCACTAACTTATAGGGACAGGCATCCGTGACCCAGCATCGAACGTGTCGGTCATCAGCGAGTGAATCCAGGCTGTAGCACTGGGCTAGCAGGACTCCGGAGAACCGGGCTGTAGCGGGCTAACATGACTCCGGTATTCATCGCGTGACATTTCCCCGAAGGGACAGACACAGGAACGAAGGACACATGCCGGCCAGCCTAAGTGTTCCGGAGCAGTAGCAAGCTACCATGGCTCAGTGGAAACACTAGGAGACATTTCCCGGTAAGAGAGGCTACTAAGGATAAATAACTAGATAGTCAGATCCCACACATACCAAGCATTTCAACAACATACACACAATATGCTCGATATATGCAGATACAACATGGCATCACAACATGACTCTAGAACTCAAGTAATTATTCAATAGGCTCCGAGGAGCGAGATATTACAAACATGGGTCTTATGACCCAACACTCAGAGCATACAAATCAAAGCACAAGCGAAAGCTATCATGTCTGAGTACAGACATCTATAAATGAAAAAGGCTGAGAAGCCTGACTATCTACCAGATCCTGCCGAGGGCTCAAGATCGTAGCTGAGGTAACAAGCTAAACGTCGAAGTCCACGCGGAATTACTAGTGAGACTGAAGTCTCTCTGCAAAACATAAAATAGGCAAACGTGAGTACAAATGTACCCAGCAAGACTTACATCAGAACTAACTACATATGCATCATTATCAACAAGGGGGTGGTGGAGTTTAACTGCAGCAAGCCAGCTTTGTCTCGGTGGCTAACCTGAACTACGACTGCAAGTAACTCTTTTGAGGTGGCGCACACGAGTCCACATATTCACCATATCAATACACCACTATGGATCCGCTCCCGTCTCCCTACGAGAACGCCATCCATAGCACTCACGCTTATCTTGCGTGTTTTAGAGTATCCACTTTCACTTGTCTATGAACTGTACAAGGGGTCCAAGTTTCCATATCCGAGGAATCCGGCTATTCGAATAGATAATGTTAACCCTGCAGGGGTGTACTTCTTCACACACGCTTTCACCACTTATCGCCCTGTACACATCATGTACCTCGGCAACCTTCAAGCGGAAGCCGGGCGAGGGAGTCGGCCACGACCTGACTAACCGAACAAGTCTCTAGTCCAGGTTTATCGCCTATTCGGGTTCCATCCGCAAGGAGATCCGGCTGGGGTGTCGCTTACGGCCCCAAACGATGTGAGCAGGGTTCCCAAGCCCACCATCCGGGTGCCACTTGGTACATCGTGCCACTGTGCCTAGTCTGTCCCAAGCCCACCTGTACCGGGTGCCACTTGGTAGACTACTAACACTACCTACAAACACCAGAAACTAGTTGCAACTCCTGGACAGAGGTCATGTTGATTAATAAGTCGAGAGAGCTTGGAGCGCCCGGAGCCCAATGTGTGGTAGTAACTGATCATGGATCACAAACACAGAACTCAGTTCCTGAGGACGGCTGCAATGAGACAACCCACCATGTACTCCTACATGGCCTCTCACCGCTACCTTTACCAAATCGTGTTCACACACTTAGCTCACACACAGTAGGACATGTTCACACGCCTCTGATTCATCCCCGATGAATCAGACCTGACTCAACTCTAAGCAATAGCAGGCATGACAAACAAACATGAATGAGTAGGCACAACAGGGCTCAAACAACTCCTACTCATGCTAGTGGGTTTCATCTATTTACTGTGGCAATGACAGGTCATGCAAAGGATAAAGGGTTCAGCTACCGCAGCAAGTATCAAATAAGTCGTTGTTGTCCTAATGCAGTAAAAGAGAGCAGGAGCGAGAGAGTAGGATTGTATCGGAATGAACAAGGGGGTTTTGCTTGCCTGGCACTTCTGAAGATAACATTGAGTCTTCATCAGTGTCAACGATCACGTCATCGGTATCACGTCTATCGAGAGGGGACAAATACCAGCAACACAAAAGGGAACACAATCAATGCAATGCACAATATGATGCATGATCATGACATGGCAAAATGAATGTGTTTTGGGCTAATGCATCTAAAACCAGATTAAATGAAGTTGGTTTGAATCCAAGATTCAAATTCAAACTCCATATGTGGTTGTTTAAATGTCATTCACTTCATTTGCCCTAAACAGTAGTTATAAGTTGTTCTAACATGCATGTAAATGGTACAGATGGATTCCTTGAATTTTTCTGATAATTTTTCATATATAAATTATTTAATTTGGAGTTACGGTTGAATTTCTATGATTTATTGAAGTTTTAGCTATTTTCTGGAATTTCCTGATTATTTTTAAATCCAGAAAATACTTATTGCGTCAGCCCCACGTCACAGTGACGTCAGCAGGGTCAACTGGGCGCCCCAGGTCAAACCTGACGTGTGGGGGCCACACGTCAGTGACACAGGAGCTAATCCCGGTCAAACCCAGCGCTAACTGAGGTTTGACCAGGGGTGGGGCCCACAGTCAGTGGCCTAGGGGGTTGGTTAGGGCGTCATTAGCGCTAATTAAGCATGCCACGTCGGCAGTCGCCGGAGTATCGCCGGCGGCGACCCAAAACGCGGCGGAGACGCACCGGGGTGGCTCGGGTTTCGTCTATACTGCACCGTTCGGTGCGCCCTTTGGCTCTACGGGGAGCTGGCACGATGGCGCGTCGGATGGTCGTGGTCTCCGGGCCTGGGGTGGCCGGAGTCGACGGCGGCGAGCTCGGTTGCGGCCGCCGGAGCTCGGGTGAGACACAGGCGACCACTAGGGGGCACAAGAGGGCGAGCTGCGGCAGGCAACGGGCTCGTGGAGACGTTCTGAGCACGATGGTGCACTCAGGTGGGAGCTCCAGTGGCTCTAGCCACGACGGCGACGAGGCACGGCGGCGGCGAGCTTCGGCCGTGGTGGAAGAAGGAGCTAGGGGACGAAATCAGGTGCGGGGAGTGAGGGGAAGAGAAGAGGAGCTCACGGGGAGTCGGACGAGACGCTAAGTGGGCTCGGGGACGTCCTGTCGGCGGCGAATCGAACGGCGGCGATTGCCGGCCGTGGCGATGAAGATGGCGGTGATGGCGTGGCTACAGGGCACCCGGCGTCGCATGCGTCGTGGTGGAGCTTCATGGGGTCGGGACGGAGCTCAGGGGTGTGGAGAGAGAGCGAGGGGGTGGCTGTGGCCGCGAGGGAGCTCGTCGGTGACGGCGGCTCCGTTCGGTCCAGGCGGGAGAGAGGGAGCAGAGGGAGGGTCGAGGGGGGAGAGTGAGCGAAACGGTCAGTGGGATCGGGACGGCCTGCGGGAGTCGTCCACGCGGCCAGGGGCTTGTCGGCAAGCAGGAGGTGGCCGCGCGGCCGTGCGCGTGCGAGCACGCAGCTGCTTCGGGGCGAGGGGAGGAAGACGACGGAGGGCTGCAGTGGTGGGCTGGGCCGGCTTCTGTTGGGCCACCAGGTGGGTGGGCCTCAGGTAAGCGTCGGGTAAGTTTTCTCTGCTCTGTCTTTTACTTATTGTTTTCTATTTTTTTCTGCAGCTTTGTGGCTTTATTAAAAATACTAAATCAATCCCAAAAATCATGCAACTGCTCATGACCACTGTTAGAAATATATCCTACAGTAAACATTTCAGTTTGGGATTATTTGAGCATTTAAAATATTTTATAGTATTTAAATGCCCAAATGCAAATAAGTAATGATTTAAATTCAAAGTCCCAAAAATAAATCCTTTTAAAATGTTCATCATTTTTGGTTTGGATCAAAACCCTTGACAAAAATATTAAACATCTAAGAAGAGCATTTTGGAGCAATGAATGAGATTTTAGGGTTTTTGCCCTTCTTTTATTTAGGGTTTTGAGGCTTCCAATTCCCTCAGTTCAAATTTCAGAATTTAAACATGATGCACACACGAAGCTAGCCTAGAGCATTACCAGAAGCTAGGGATGTGACAACTCACCCCCACTAAACAAGAATCTCGTCTCGAGATTCAAGCGTAGGGTAGGATGAAGGGGAAATGCAAACTAGTACAATCTTCACGATCCAGGTTGCACTTCAAATGAACGTTGATTTGAACACCATCTTTGTCTTGTCGTCTTGCTCTGAGAACTCCAGCTAATCATGACAAGAAGAGGAAAGGAAAACTCTGGAAGGATCGGTCTTCTCGAAGACCGAACAACTCAGGATCAACTCATGGGATGAGACATTGTCACATCTCTCGAGCTGAGACACGAAACATACATCTGAGGAGATGGAGTGGAGCAGATGACGAGGTTCACTAGGTAGACAACAATTCCAGACTTAAGAATGTGGCGATCGATTGTCAACGTAGCGAGGAGTTGAATTGCCATGATACCACGACGAAACATCCTGGAGAAGGGTGATTCGTAGATTATTATCTTAAGTGGCAAAAAGAATTACCTTTGATATAGAGATCATTGAGACTCTCTATATCAGCCTAAGGCAAATCACAGCAATCGATTGGCGGGGTCGGTAGAATGGCATACTCGAACTTGGATGATGTGGATTACCTTGTTGAAGACAACGTAATGGATGAATTTGCTTATCACCGGAGATGGAAGAGACCCATGGTAGAATGGCACATTGGCGGTGCAAGCTGGGAACAAAATGCAAATGCTGGGAATGATTCTGGTAACTGGGAAAGAACCCAACAACAGAGAGTGAATTCACTGTTTGAAAAGATCATAGCATTGACGAGGAAACTGAGAGCAAACCCAGTTAATGCCGATGATAACACCTAGCGCTTGTGCGTGCTCTCAAGAACTTGAGCATTTCCATATTCATCAAGGTTTACCAACATCCGTGTCAAGGATCCTGGCAACACAACATACCACCATGATGAACAACGATGGACGATGCAGATGCATAGGAAGATAACATCAACTCAGATTTCACCCTAGCGAGGCCAAGGAAACAAAATCTGGATGATCGACCGAGAGACATTTAGCACTCCGCTTCTAATGTTCTCCTTGACGTGCTAGTGTAACCCATTCATAGATATGGTTTGATAACTAGAACATCAAGTAAAGGTCGGACTTCGGGAGCAATAGAATCCATAAGGAACAGTTACGGAGGTAAATCCTACGAAATCCTTATGGGGAGGTGGCCAACTTCCTCAAACAAGATACTACAATAAAAGGTCTTCCGGCTGGGTGTGTTGGCCACGACATCCACTTTACCGGTTATCGAGGGACCAATATTATAGTTCTTGGGAAATATTCCAACCATCATATCTGCCTGAGACTCAGATCTGGTTGGTGTCAGGATATTCCAGACTCATCGAGTCTAGGAAGAAAAATGAAAGTTTGCAACACAAATCGACGAGATGACGTTGCGAGATTCTCAGGAAATGAACTACGATAGCAAGCTCCAAAACATGAGCTGGTTCTGCTACAAACATGTGAACACGTTGTTCCAGACAAGCATGCCCACATGGTAGTCTTACAATAAAACACTACCGAGTTCTGGTTGGGAGCCATCATCGAGGATATCGAAGTCTTTACGCAAGTCCATGGATTAGATCCCAAGCATAGACTTCTTTTCCTTGAACGAGTCAATCAGTGGCTTGGTGTGCTAGGATATACATATGGAATGAAGATGATCAGTCTAACAGACCACAGAATTCTTCGCACGTGCATGACCGACTTGGGATGATTCCAAAGGAGCAAAAACAAACTTTCTCGAATTCACGACGGCAACTTACATCAAAATGCACGTGAATCAAAGGAAGTCACTCCTTCCATCAAACAAGTACTTCATGAGCTAGCATGAAGAAAATGCTTTCAAAAGTTTCCAACACTAACTTAATGTTCAACAACATCATGGAGGAGATAAGGATGTTGTCAATGGACTCAACAACAATTCATCGGAATTTCCATATCACTGGACTTCCACCATCGTGTGAACACGGTGATAGCATTGGTTAGACCCAAAAAATATAATGGTGTATGCTCGAGGGATCAACCACGAGGAAGACAACATTACGAACATCGTTGGTTCTGACTTGATTTGACGATAGCCCACACTCAAATCAAAGGATTGATAAGACAATAGGTCCAGCAACTGATCACAGGGACCAATCGATGAAGATATCATCTTTCTACAACACACACTACACAAGAATATCCATTTGGAACGAACTAAGTCAGGCAAGCTTTTATCTTCCAACCCTCCAAGTTGTCGTTTAGCTTAACCAACTAGCTCAGGGATATCTAACACCGATTCTTGGAGAGAAGGTGGTTCACAAGAAACCAACTTGATCACGAGCTCAACATAGCGGTCAGGTGACAACCTGGTAATACTTCCGAGAAGATCTTCGGAAATCACGAACCACCGATATGTTACTAAGCTCGAGAACAATCTCGCTTTTGAGGGCAAGACGATATGATCAAATGGGTGAGGACTTGACAAGATCCTAACTCATCAATCGAAGGGTGCACCAAAATAAGGACTAGGTAGCACGATCAGTCTTAGAAGGATGATTCAAAAACCAACACGCTAAGAATGAAATTATTGTCCATTAACTACCAAGCAATGGGGTTGCTAGGAGTAGTGAGTTCACACATCATGATTCACTTGTCGGCACTCCGGCTGCAACAACGCGGAACCGAGGAACGAAAAAGGATGGCGAGAAGTATCACTATGTCAAGAATTCACAAAAGGTGGTGCAATTCTCATGAAATTCCTGTCATAAAGAAGGTAATACTTCAGGGTAGAGCAGACCAGAAGCTGGATTGTAACTTGATCTGCGGAACACAACTACTTTGACCCAATCCTAAATATGGATGAGGTACTGGAGTTTGTTTCTCCAAGTCATTCAGGACAGAATGGCTTGACGGACCACAAGAGTAATAAGCATTGACAACACGAATGCACAATTACTCCTGACTATCAATTGCTAGACGAGGGCCAGAAAACTACTAAAGAGGGACAACTCAAAGGAACATATGATTTTCTGAGTTGTGAATGCATAGATTAGCATGTCGAACGAGTTCAACATATTTCTTCCGGACAATCCATGCGGAAAGGTAGAACTGGCAGAGTCACAATTATGAATGGAGAACCCATCGAGAGCACTCCTGTTGTGATCTTTTGATCCAACAAACTTTTGCCGTAAGTGGTTCATGGTATTTGGAAGAAGGATATACCACGGACCTTGAGGACTATCGCAAAGGTTACTAATATCCTAAAGGCGCTAGCAATTACTATCAACATGAAGTAAGTAGAGTGAATCTCGGGTTCAAAACCCAGGGATAGAATACCTACTACTAAATGGCATCACGGGATGCTTTCGATAATGACGGCCAGAGTCATCACACTGGAACATAAATCATGGCTAGACTACTAGATGATCCCCTGAGACACCTAGGGTCATAATAGTAACTCCAACATAATGTCAAGGCAATAGAATACCTCAACTCAACAATTAGTGTGATTGAGCTGGCATAAAGGAACATCGAAACCAGAGGGAAAGGATTTTGCAAATGCATCAGACTATTTAGAAACCTGGAATGACTCGGACAGCATAACGGCTGTAAATGCTCAGAAAAGATTTGAGACATTCACAAAAATGGTGGCATAACCACTCAGAAGCACAATATCAAGGTCTCGAGATCAATAATTAACATACAGAAGTAGTAGGAACTGAAACGAGGCTTAAGTCCAACAATCTATAAGTCTACGGATTAGTAACACGTGATCCTGATAGAAAGAAAAGATAGCCTAGTTCTTAATCCCCGCAGGAAAGATAAGATGACTCAGATCAGAAGGCATAAGGTATAAGGAGTAAAAGAGCCTTACGTTCCATCCCACAATCAATTCCCTTATATAACTAAAGAATTTCTAGACTCAACTTTGACCAGTTTGGCTTGGTAATCCTACAGGCAGTCAGGCTCTGATACCAACGCTGTCAGGACCCCGACTCAATGCCACATCGATCTAGCATGTAACACCTCATATCACTTTGCGGCCTCACACACGGTATTCCCACGGTTGTCGTCTTACCTTTGCCTGGGACCGTTTGCGCCTTTTGGCACACATATATGATAGTGTCGCTAGCATCCATATGATAAGGAGCCCGGGCTGACATGGCTAGTCGTAAACCCAAAGTGGCACTAACTTACAGGGACAGGCATCCGTGACCCAGCATCGAATGTGTCGGTCATCAGCGAGTGAATCCAGGCTGTAGCACTGGGCTAGCAGGACTCCGGAGAACCGGGCTGTAGCGGGCTAACAGGACTCCGGTATTCATCGCGTGACATTTCCCCGAAGGGACAGACACAGGAACGAAGGACACATGCCGGCCAGCCTAAGTGTTCCGGAGCAGTAGCAAGCTACCATGGCTCAGTGGAAACACTAGGAGACATTTCCCGGTAAGAGAGGCTACTAAGGATAAATAACTAGATAGTCAGATCCCACACATACCAAGCATTTCAACAACATACACACAATATGCTCGATATATGCAGATACAACATGGCATCACAACATGACTCTACAACTCAAGTAATTATTCAATAGGCTCCGAGGAGTGAGATATTACAAACATGGGTCTTATGACCCAACACTCAGAGCATACAAATCAAAGCACAAGCGGAAGCTATCATGTCTGAGTACAGACATCTATAAATGAAAAAGGCTGAGAAGCCTGACTATCTACCAGATCCTGCCGAGGGCTCAAGATCGTAGCTGAGGTAACAAGCTAAACGTCGAAGTCCACGCGGAATTACTAGTGAGACTGAAGTCTCTTTGCAAAACATAAAATAGGCAAACGTGAGTACAAATGTACCCAGCAAGACTTACATCAGAACTAACTACATATGCATCATTATCAACAAGGGGGTGGTGGAGTTTAACTGCAGCAAGCCAGCTTTGTCTCGGTGGCTAACCTGAACTACGACTGCAAGTAACTCTTTTGAGGTGGCGCACATGAGTCCACATATTCACCATATCAATACACCACTATGGATCCGCTCCCGTCTCCCTACGAGAACGCCATCCATAGCACTCACGCTTATCTTGCGTGTTTTAGAGTATCCACTTTCACTTGTCTATGAACTGTACAAGGGGTCCAAGTTTCCATATCCGAGGAATCCGGCTATTCGAATAGATAATGTTAACCCTGCAGGGGTGTACTTCTTCACACACGCTTTCGCCACTTATCGCCCTGTACACGTCATGTACCTCGGCAACCTTCAAGCGGAAGCCGGGCGAGGGAGTCGGCCACGACCTGACTAACCGAACAAGTCTCTAGTCCAGGTTTATCGCCTATTCGGGTTCCATCCGCAAGGAGATCCGGCCGGGGTGTCGCTTACGGCCCCAAACGATGTGAGCAGGGTTCCCAAGCCCACCATCCGGGTGCCACTTGGTACACCGTGCCACTGTGCCTAGTCTGTCCCAAGCCCACCTGTACCGGGTGCCACTTGGTAGACTACTAACACTACCTACAAACACCAGAAACTAGTTGCAACTCCTGGACAGAGGTCATGTTGATTAATAAGTCGAGAGAGCTTGGAGCGCCCGGAGCCCAATGTGTGGTAGTAACTGATCATGGATCACAAACACAGAACTCAGTTCCTGAGGACGGCTGCAATGAGACAACCCACCATGTACTCCTACATGGCCTCTCACCGCTACCTTTACCAAATCGTGTTCACACACTTAGCTCACACACAGTAGGACATGTTCACACGCCTCTGATTCATCCCCGATGAATCAGACCTGACTCAACTCTAAGCAATAGCAGGCATGACAAACAAACATGAATGAGTAGGCACAACAGGGCTCAAACAACTCCTACTCATGCTAGTGGGTTTCATCTATTTACTGTGGCAATGACAGGTCATGCAAAGGATAAAGGGTTCAACTACCGCAGCAAGTATCAAATAAGTCGTTGTTGTCCTAATGCAGTAAAAGAGAGCAGGAGCGAGAGAGTAGGATTGTATCGGAATGAACAAGGGGGTTTTGCTTGCCTGGCACTTCTGAAGATAACATTGAGTCTTCATCAGTGTCAACGATCACGTCATCGGTATCACGTCTATCGAGAGGGGACAAATACCGGCAACACAGAAGGGAACACAATCAATGCAATGCACAATATGATGCATGATCATGACATGGCAAAATGAATGTGTTTTGGGCTAATGCATCTAAAACCAGATTAAATGAAGTTGGTTTGAATCCAAGATTCAAATTCAAACTCCATATGTGGTTATTTAAATGTCATTCACTTCATTTGCCCTAAACAGTAGTGATAAGTTGTTCTAACATGCATGTAAATGGTACAGATGGATTCCTTGAATTTTTCTGATAATTTTTCATATATAAATTATTTAATTTGGAGTTACGGTTGAATTTCTATGATTTATTGAAGTTTTAGCTATTTTCTGGAATTTCCTGATTATTTTTAAATCCAGAAAATACTTATTGCGTCAGCCCCACGTCACAGTGACGTCAGCAGGGTCAACTGGGCGCCCCAGGTCAAACCTGACGTGTGGGGGCCACACGTCAGTGACACAGGAGCTAATCCCGGTCAAACCCAGCGCTAACTGAGGTTTGACCAGGGGTGGGGCCCACAGTCAGTGGCCTAGGGGGTTGGTTAGGGCGTCATTAGCGCTAATTAAGCGTGCCACGTCGGCAGTCGCCGGAGTATCGCCGGCGGCGACCCAAAACCCGGCGGAGACGCACCGGGGTGGCTCGGGTTTCGTCTATACTGCACCGTTCGGTGCGCCCTTTGGCTCTACGGGGAGCTGGCGCGATGGCGCGTCGGATGGTCGTGGTCTCCGGGCCTGGGGTGGCCGGAGTCGACGGCGGCGAGCTCAGTTGCGGCCGCCGGAGCTCGGGTGAGACACAGGCGACCACTAGGGGGCACGAGAGGGCGAGCTGCGGCAGGCAACGGGCCCGTGGAGACGTTCTGAGCACGATGGTGCACTCAGGTGGGAGCTCCAGTGGCTCTGGCCACGACGGCGACGAGGCACGGCGGCGGCGAGCTTCGGCCGTGGTGGAAGAAGGAGCTAGGGGACGAAATCAGGTGTGGGAAGTGAGGGGAAGAGAAGAGGAGCTCACGGGGAGTCGGACGAGAGGCTAAGTGGGCTCGGGGACGTCCTGTCGGCGGCGAATCGAATGGCGGCGATTGCCGGCCGTGGTGATGAAGATGGCGGTGATGGCGTGGCTACAGGGCACCCGGCGTCGCATGCGTCGTGGTGGAGCTTCATGGGGTCGGGACGGAGCTCAGGGGTGTGGAGAGAGAGCGAGGGGGTGGCTGTGGCCGCCAGGGAGCTCGTCGGTGACGGCGGCTCCGTTCGGTCCAGGCGGGAGAGAGGGAGCAGAGGAGGGTGGGTCGAGGGGGGAGAGTGAGCGAAACGGTCAGCGGGATTGGGACGGCCTGCGGGAGTCGTCCACGCGGCCAGGGGCTCGTCGGCAAGCAGGAGGTGGCCGCCCGGCCGTGCGCGTGCGAGCACGCAGCTGCTTCGGGGCGAGGGGAGGAAGACGACGGAGGGCTGCAGTGGTGGGCTGGGCCGGCTTCTTTTGGGCCACCAGGTGGGTGGGCCTCAGGTAAGCGTCGGGTAAGTTTTCTCTGCTCTGTCTTTTACTTATTGTTTTCTATTTTTTCTGCAGCTTTGTGGCTTTATTAAAAATACTCAATCAATCCCAAAAATCATGCAACTGCTCATGACCACTGTTAGAAATATATCCTACAGTAAACATTTCAGTTTGGGATTATTTGAGCATTTAAAATATTTTATAGTATTTAAATGCCCAAATGCAAATAAGTAATGATTTAAATTCAAAGTCCCAAAAATAAATCCTTTTAAAATGTTCATCATTTTTGGTTTGGATCAAAACCCTTGCCAAAAATATTAAACATCTAAGGAGAGCATTTTGGAGCAATGAATGAGATTTTAGGGTTTTTGCCCTTCTTTTATTTAGGGTTTTGAGGCTTCCAATTCCCTCAGTTCAAATTTCAGAATTTAAACATGATGCACACACGAAGCTAGCCTAGAGCATTACCAGAAGCTAGGGATGTGACAAAGACAATAAGAGTATCAGCCAAGGAAGGAAAAATACCCCAGCAACCGAGATTAAATAAGGTGGACGTTTCTGAGCTAAACAAGGTTCCAGTAGTGTGTGAATTTCCAGATGTATTCCCTGAAGAACTACCAGGCATGCCACCAGATCGAGAAATAGAATTCTGCATTGAGCTAGCACCAGGAACCACCCCCATATACAAGAAACCATACAGAATGGCACCATCCGAGTTGATCGAGTTGAAGAAGCAAATAAAGGAATTACTGGAAAAGGGATACATTCGAGCCAGCTCCTCACCTTGGGGATCACCAATTTTATTTGCCAAAAAGAAGGATGGAACACTGAGATTGTGTATTGACTATCGAGCACTTAACATGGTCACAGTCAAAAACAAATACCCGATGCCAAGGATAAACGATTTGTTTGATCAACTCGCTCAGGCCAAGGTATTCTCAAAAATTGACTTAAGGTCAGGATACCATCAATTGAAGGTGCGAACGGAAGATATCCCCAAAACAGCCTTCACCTCCAGATATGGACTGTATGAGTTCACAGTGATGCCATTTGGATTAACTAACGCCCCAGCATATTTTGTTCACCTCATGAACAAAGTATTTATGAAGTTTATGGACAAGTTCGTCGTGGTATTCATCGACGATATTCTGGTATACTCCAAGACACAGAAGAGCACGCAGAACATCTCAGGATTGTGCTAGGAGAGCTAAGAAAACACCAATTGTATGCCAAGTTCAGCAAGTGCGAATTTTGGCTAAGACAAGTAGGCTTTCTAGGCCACGTACTGACCCAAGACGGTATCGCAGTGGACCCAGAGAAAGTCAAGGCCGTACTTGGCTGGAAGTCACCGGCCAGCGTAACAGACATACGGAGTTTCTTGGGAATGGCAGGATATTACCGCAGATTTATTGAAGGATTTTCCACCATAGCCAAGCCTATGACACAGTTGCTCAAGAAAGATAAGAAGTTTGAATGGACAGAAGCCTGTGAGAAAAGTTTCCAAGAGCTAAAGCGGAAGTTAACAACAGCACCGGTATTAATTGTACCCGACATACACAAGAATTTTGAAGTATATTGTGACGCGTCTAGAAAGGGTCTCGGATGCGTGTTGATGCAAGAAGGCAAGGTTGTTGCCTACGCTTCAAGGCAACTTCGCAAGCATGAGGAAAATTATCCCACTCATGACTTAGAAATGGCAGCAGTTATTCATGCACTCAAGGAATGGAGGCATTTCTTACTTGGGAATCGATGTGAAATATATACGGATCACAAAAGTCTCAAATATATTTTCACGCAGCCAGAACTAAATTTACGGCAAAGACGCTGGTTGGAATTGGTAAAGGATTATGATGTTGGTATCCATTACCATCCAGGGAAAGCAAATGTAGTGGCCGATGCCCTGAGTCAGAACCCCAGCTCCGACGAAAACTATCTGGACAGCTTGAGGCCCGAATTCCATCAAGAATTTGCCAAGCTCAACTTGATAATGGTAGCAAAAGGCACCATATCAAACTTGGAAATACAACCCAACCTTGTGGAGAAAATTAAAGAAGCTCAGCCCGGTCACCCTAGCATTGAAGGAATTAAAAGAAAGTTGAGTATGGGCAAGGCCTCGGAATTCGTCATAGACAATGAAGGAATATTATGGTACAGAGAAAGGCTATGCGTGCCAAACATAGAAGACCTTAAACAGCAAATTTTAGCTGAAGCACACACCACTCCATATTCAATTCACCCTGGAGGAACCAAAATGTATAAAGATATTCAGGAAAGATTTTGGTGGCACGGTATGAAGAGGGACATAGCCACCTTCATTGCATGTTGCGACTCATGTCAACGCATAAAAGCTGAGCATCAGAGACCAGCCGGACTACTGCAACCTAACAAAATACCTGAGTGGAAATGGGATGAAATAGGGATGGATTTTATTGTCGGACTACCTCGGTCACGACACGGGAATGATGCCATATGGGTCATCACCGATAAATTGACCAAAGTGGCACACTTTATTCCAATGATGCCAGGGTTTATCTTTCCCGCATAGTTTGTCTGCATGGTGTCCCGAAGACTATAATATCTGACAGAGGCACTCAGTTCGTCTCAAGATTTTGGGAGCATTTACAACAGGCTCTGGGAACCCAACTAGCCTTCAGTACCGCATACCACCCACAGACTGATGGACAGACTGAACGCGTAAACCAGATTTTAGAAGACATGCTGAGAGCATGTGTCCTCACATATGGAACCAGTTGGGAAGAAAGCCTGCCATACACCGAATTCGCGTATAACAATAGCTACCAGGCCAGCCTACAAATGGCACCATTTGAGGCTTTATACGGACGAAGATGTCGTACCCCATTAAATTGGTCAGAGACCAGAGACAGCCGCATCTTCGGACCAGACTTGCTCAGAGAAGCCGAGGAAAAGGTCAAGCTAATCAGAGACCGACTTAAGACCGCTCAAAGTCGACAGAAGAGTTATTATGATCAGAAACATCGTAGGGTCAGCTTTGAACCCGGTGAGTTCGTATACCTGAGAGTGTCCCCTATGAGAGGATTGCAACGGTTTAAGATTAAAGGAAAGTTAGCACCAAGATTCATTGGACCATTCTGCATAGTGGCACGAAGAGGCACTGTAGCCTACCAGCTAGACTTACCCGAAGACTTGTCCGACATTCACGACGTGTTCCACGTCTCTCAATTAAGGAAGTGCGTAAGCAACCCAGAGAAACAAGTATCCCATGAAAACATTGATGTGCAGCCAGACCTCACTTATCGAGATCGTCCCGTAAGAATATTGGAGGAGTCTGAAAGGAGGACCCGACAGAAGACCATCAAAATTTTCAAAGTCCAGTGGAGCAATCACACCGACAGTGAAGCAACTTGGGAAAGCGAGGATTCTCTTCGGACAGAGCATCCACACCTATTTAAAGATCAGCTGAAATCTCGGGGACGAGATTTTTCCTAAGGGGGTAGGTGTTGTGACACTCCAAAAACTTTGTGGTTTTTGAGGAGAGGCCATTTAAATTTTTTCTTTTTCAGAAAACCTTCCTCTTGAAAACTTCCTTTGCTTTGGCTAGGACTTTATTTTTTTCAAACTTTGGTGTTTGATCTTTTGAAACTTCTTCTGTTGGTTCCCTCACAAATTTTTTTTGGGAGTTTAATCTTTTTCTTTTAAAAAGAAACTCTATGAAAATTTGGGATTTTCATATCTTGGAACCACCCATGACTTGGCATTTTTGCCCATGTGGTAAAACCCCTCCAAAACCTCCCCTACACCTTGTGATCAACCTAAGTTCTCTGTCCCAACTAATCCAAACAAGTTTTGGATTTTATTCTAATTATTTTTCCTCTCAAATCAATTCTGAAAATTATTTGGAGCCTGAGGAATTTTCAAAGCAAGTACTCTTTTTCATTTGAGTCTGACCTCAAACCAACTCTCTTGGATAGTCCTTTGAACCCACAACCCAGAACCATCTTGATCCACTCCTCCTCTTTTCAAATTTTTCAAAATTCAGTCTCTGCAAGTTTGGACCAGATTTGCCAAATTTGATGAAATTCATATCTACACTCCTCCAAAAATTCCACCAAAATTCAGGCAGCCTTCTTGAGCAATGAGAAGCTACTCCACCAAAAATCAGCTCAAGGAAAAATCTCCAGAGGCCAAAAACATTCTGTCGAACACCTGAGCTGCACTATTCCTTTGCAAATTTAGAAAGTTCAGAGATTCAGTTATCTTTCTTCCTTCGTCAGATTCGGTCACGCGGCCACAGTGTGCCCTGGCGCGTTGCACGCAGCCTCTTCTCCCTGGCCAGCACCCCGCACGCACGCTTGGCCGATTCCTGGCGTCGGTAGCAGCGAGCCTCGCCGGCGTTGGGAGCTTCTGCGGTGGCTGCACCTCCCGTGGCGGCCAACAAGGGCCCGAGCCCTCTCGCCACGCCACCCGGCGCCGCCCAACACCCCCTGGCTCTCCGCGTGTCCCTGCCGTGCTAGCGCACGCCCGTGGCACCGTCGCCGTGGCCCGGCAAGCACGGAACGTGCTCCCTGCCGCCGACGGGCCGCGCCACCCCCGTTCCGTCGAGCTCACCCATAGCACCAAACCCCAGCCCGTTTAGCGCCTAAATGGGTTCGGTGGACCTCAACGGCGATGCCCAAGCCCCTAATCCCCCTGCACATCCACGGCACCGCCGTAATCACTCGTCGGAGATCCCCGTTCACGGCAACCGCCTCGGGCCGCCTATAAAAAGGGCCCCCGAGCTCACCCTCGTGCACGCAGCATCACCACTCCTCACCAACGCCCCGCCAGGCCACTCGGAGGACCTCGAGGAGGTCTCCTCCCCCAACTCCGGCCGCCCTGATCCGCCTCGGCCTCCACCACGATTCGCTCCGGTGAGGCCATCTCCGGCGCCCAAACCCCGTCCGTTACCCTCTCTAGCCACCAGAAGCCTAACCCCCTCGTCAATTTGATCTCTGCAGCCCTCTCCGACGAGTTCCACGACAACCCGAGCCGCCGTCCGCCGGAGCAAAGCTCGCCGTCGACGTGGTACTCGCCGGCGACCACCACCACCACCAACCGACGCGGAATGGCGCCCTGAGCATGGAGGTACCCTCCGATCCCCCTGCCTCGCCGTGGATCGCCGCCGGCGACCACCGCAGTTCTCGGGCGCCGACGAGCTTCGTTTCCCCCCTTTTTGAAGTTTAAACCTGACGTGTGGGACCCCACCGTCAGCCTCTCTGCCCTCTCTGTTGAAACGTTTTCTGGAAGCGCCTTTGGGCAAAGTACATTTTCCCTTGGGGCTGGCGTAGTTTCTGCCGAAGCGTTTCTGTTTTTATGAGCTAGCCCCTGGAAACTTTCTGTTTCATTACAGTTGAGTCCCTGGGCAAAAAACCCTTATAACTTTTAAAAAGAAAAGTATTTTTGATTGATTCTTTTTCTGTTCTCTTTAAAATTTTGTCTAGTTTTTTATCAGATTTAATTGAAAAATATTTGGAATACTTTTTGTGCACTCATTGGTATTTACGATAGCGCATATATTTTCTTTATACCGTAGATACCGAAGGAGGTGACGGAGCCGCGAACTTCATCGAGCTAGGCTCCGACTACTCTGAACCAGGAAAGCATGTTTGAACTTTTGATATGATGAGTGTCTTGGCATGTTTTGCATTTAGTTAGTTTTATGGCATGTTGAGAAGCATATCGATGAACGTTATTTTATGCGATAATGAGGTAAGTGAGTTCGGTGATCCATAAGTGGATGGATGTGAGTATGGTGAGATGGCAGTGTTGTAGCATGCCAGTCTTATGCCGGACTATGTGACTTCAGTGTCAAACCGTATCGGTCCAGTTCCTCTCATTTCCTTCCCTGTACTACCACATGTTTTCCGCAAGGAATATGGTTTAGTAAGTTGCAAACCGCTTTTCTGGTACACACCAAAAGGAGAAGCTGTGATGATGGTTCCATGGCCCTGGATTAAAGCCAGTCATCCGGTCAGGGGGCATGGGTGTTTCCGGTTGGGACCGAGAGGGGGGCACCCCTTAGAGCGCGCGTATATAAATTTGATCCCATGCTATTCGAGATTGTGATCTCCCCGTCTCAAAAGTTTTTCTTGGACGATGTCTAGGGTGATTCCTAGCTCCGAGAGGTAGGATGGGTGTGTACCGGTTAGCTATGTTTTCTTCCGAAATACCGTAAACGGAACTAGTCCTTCGTGACTACGGAAATCCGTTGGCCGTGGGAATAATTTTGTACAAACTCTGCAGAGTCATATATTCCTCCAAATCATCTATTCCATGTCCTAGATCGATATTATCTTATCCTAATCAAATGTCAGTTTTGATGACAGAGACTCCGGTGATTCGCATGAGTGCTAATTCCGGTTAAATGATTATTCCTGTGGATGGACTAACCCATTTATTCTCATGAATTAAATGTTTATTATGAGTATTATTTACTTGTGAATCAAAGCCCTTTCTGCGATGTCGCTCAGACGTCCGACTGTGGCATTGTTGTATTTTACTTTATTTTAAAGCCCTTTCTGTGATGTCGCCCCGACGTCCGACTGTGACATTTCTTTTAAAGCCCTTTCTGTGATGTCGCCCCGACTCTAAGTCTGTCATTTCATCGAGCGTCGAGGTGAGGCTCGATGAATTTATTTGGTAGCGGAAGCGGATATAAAAGAGTGACCAAATCCAGGGTCGCACGAGACTGACTGGGACTCCTCTAGGTGTCGGACTCGCCCCGACAGTCGGGCGTCTGAGCGACACCACATAAAGGGCTTTAAAAGAAATGCCACAGTCGGGCGTCTGAGCGACACCACATAAAGGGCTTTAAAAGAAATGCCACAGTCGGGCGTCTGAGCGACACCACATAAAGGGCTTTAAAAGAAATGCCACAGTCGGGTGTCTGAGCGACACCACATAAAGGGCTTTAAAAGAAATGCCACAGTCAGGCGTCTGAGCGACACCACATAAAGGGCTTTAAAAGAAATGCCACAGTCGGGCGTCTGAGCGACACCACATAAAGGGCTTTAAAAGAAATGCCACAGTCGGGCGTCTGAGCGACATCACATAAAGGGCTTTAAAAGAAATGCCACAGTCGGGCGTCTGAGCGACACCACATAAAGGGCTTTAAAAGAAATGCCACAGTCGGGAGTCCTAGCGACACCACATAAAGGGCTTTAAAAGAAAATAAACAATCATTGTGAATATCCCGGAGGTAGAACCATCCCAGAGATACTCGATAATAACAATAATATAACGGGTTAGTCAACAATAATAATAATCATAGTTATCATAAGTCACGAGTAGTAATTCCATTTCTGGTTAACCGTTTCACCTCCGAAGACCGACACTAAGACCGACACCTGACCCATCCCAGACTGTAATCCTTAACCATGGACACGGCTATTCGAATAGGTTTAATCTCTGCAGAGTGTGTACTCTTTACCCACAAGTAACGGATTTCTTTAGCCCATCGGGACTAATGCCGTCTACGGCCTTTTTGCTGAAAACACACCTAACTTGCACACACCAGCTTAACTCACACGTGTATGGAATCACCCACGACACCTGTTAAGCAAACTCTAAGTGGGGAGGCTACAACCTCGCGTAGCATGGGATCAAATTTATATCGCGCGCTCTAAGGGGTGGCCTCCCCTCTCGGTTCCAACCGGAAACACCCATGCCCCCGGACCAGGTGGCCTGCCTACCAGCTACAACCGACATCTTCCACCATGGCCTCTCTATACGGTGTGTGCTAGAAAGAGGTTAACAACTTACTGAACCGTACTCTACTTGCTGTAGAGACGAGTGGTAGTACGAAACAAGTATGGGGGTTACTGGAACAAGACTCGATCTACGGTCGACTCAGGAGGTTTAAGTATTCCCTGCATGATTAGTATAACAAAAATATTTCAACCAACAGGGTCACTGCTCATATCACTTTACCATGCCATACCAGACATAACCGTCCCGACGGAGACCGGCGACAAACTCATGCCTACCCAAGGCTGAGGTTTTCCCGGGTTCCTGCCGGTATGCATGCAAGGCACATGAGGGTGAATATCATCACAAGTGTGTTCATTTCCAACAGCCTGGAAATCACTAATATGCACTCATGCATATGATCATACCACATGAAATAACGAGTCCTTCGAAATGCGGTGGTGTTATAAATGTATCCACGATCACACCAAAAATATTATGCCGGGATTCAGAATGCTTGCCTTCAACGTTGTGGAGGGTTGGGGGTGCTCTCCAAAAACTTTTAAAAGTTTCTTCTCTCTCCCCAAAATCCTATTTAAAAATATATTGAATTAACACACATTTCAAAAACAGTACAAAAAAGTTGTTTGAAATTTTTTCAAATAAATCTTAAAATAAACTAGACCAAATTTGAGGAAGGTAGGAAAAAGAATCAACTCATTTGGAGTTATATTTAAAAAGTTATAGCCAGTCAAAGATTTGGTCAAATCTGTTTTTAAAATAAAACAGAAAAGAAAACGTTTCAGATAGAAATACGCTTTCGGAGCGGGGAAAACATACTGGGTGGATTACGTCTTCACTTAAACACGCGTGGCGGCGGAGTGGGTCACTGACAGTGGGTCCAGAGGGCCCACTGGTCAGGTTTGACCAGTCTTCTCCCTCCTCTTTCTCTGTCCCGAGCGGAGGCGGGACTCCGGCGATCGCCGCCGGCGATTGGCGGCTCCGTTCGAGAAACCGAAGTCATCCACGGGTTCAGGGGGTCGAGGCGGCCCCGCTGGTGGGTGTTACGGCCTCGGAAGTGGACGGGGTCGTCGGCGGTGAGCTTCGCGGCGGACGGAGAGCTTCGGGAGCAGAGTGGTTTTGGGGCTACGGTGGTCCTCGATCAAAATCAAATAGTGGGAATGGTTTACGGGAGGATGAGGGTGCTCTTGGTGGAGAGAACGGAGAGTGGGAGGCCCTGGTGGTGCCGAATTGGCCGGGGCAGTGGTGGCGGCTGCAGTTGCCGGAGGTGGGGAAGAAGACCTCCCCCGGGTCGATTGGCTGCCATGGGAGGACTAGGGAAGCATTCTACGGCTTCTTGTGTGCTCGGGGAGGCGCGGGGGCCTCCTTTTATAGCTCGTCGAGGTCGGTTCCGCGGCGGCCGGATAAGCTCTCCGGCGAACCGCCTCTCTGTAGCTTGCAGGGCAACGTGGCGTGGCTGGGGATGACGGCAGGAGCTAGCGGACGATTGGGCACTGCTCCAGGGGCGAGCTGGCGAGCGGAGGTGGCTTTGGCGGCGCCGACATGGGCAGAGGCTGTCGGGCGGCGGCGGCTAGCTCTTGGCTTGCCGGGCGTGGCGAGGGGTGGCTTGGCGCGTAGCGGTGAGAAAGGGAGTGCGCGGCAAGGTTCTGCAGTGTGGGCCAAAACCGTGGGGGCCAGCGTGTCGGCTCGTGTGCGCGGCTGCAATATGGGCGCTCTGGGCGCGCCCAGCGCACGCACACCAGATGCTCGGTGAAATGCCATGGCACTCCAGAGCGCTTGGTTGAGGCTGGGAGTTAGCAGGTCTAGGTTTGGGCTCGCAAGGGGATCAGTGGACAAGCTGGTTTGGTCAGGAGATCAGGTTTACAGTGCAATGCCAAAACTCATGTCAAAACAGATCATGCCCGTAGGGTGTTTGACAAAATGCTAAGGGCATTTAGACAAGTCTTGGAGTGGTAAAAAACTCCAGATGGGGGTCTCTTTAGATGCAAGAGAGAGTGGTGAGGTTAGTTGGCCAAAAGCAGAAACTTGCTAGTGTAAGTTTAACAAAACTTCAATTCTGGACAGAAAACAAATGGCATTGTTGCAAGCACTTAGAATCATCCAATGGGTCCACTCTCCTGGACTTAAGGGTTTGGCAAGGGGAACTACCAGTAGGAGAAATAATCATGGATATAGGAGCAACTAAAATGGTGGTTGCTGTACAAATCATCAAGTTGGTCCAGAATGGAAATGAGGTTGATTCACTCAATATTTTCAAAGAACAACCCTGGATTTTCACACAAAGTGGAATAATATGCTCCTACTGACCTCCCCTAATTTTGGTAGATGTTTTAAAGAAATATTTAAAAGGGTTGTAGTGCAAAATGCACTCTGGACCAGAGAAGAAAAATTGAGTGTAGGGCTCAAAATATTACATGAATTAAATATATTGTTGCACAACAGTGATTTAAAAACATCACATGACATCTCCAAATTTTGGTTGGAATTTTAAGAGAATTTATCGAATGGTTGTAGTTCAAATATGGCCATTTAACCTTGAAAAACTATTTTCAAGAAAGTAGAGATCAAGCAATTAAATTAGTTAATTAGTTATACTGATAAAAGGAAAGTTTTTCTTGAGAGGTTAAACAAGTCCAATAACACATTTAAAAAGTTTTCTCTTTGGGAAAATCTCATCATAACAGGGAAGGAAACAAAATGGAGCTCAGAAATCCAAAGTTTTAATTCCTGGCAAAATTTTAATTCATTAAAACAAGGCCAAGAATTTTTTTTGGGGTGTCACAACACACCCATGCCCCCGGACCAGGTGGCCTCTCTGTACGATGTGTGCTAGAAAGAGGTTGACAACTTACTGAACCGTACTCTACTTGCTGTTAAGACGAGTGGTAGTACGAAACAAGTATGGGGGTTACTGGAACAAGACTCGATCTACGGTCGACTCAGGAGGTTTAAGTATTCCCTGCATGATTAGTATAACGAATATATTTCATCCAATAGAGTCACCTCTCATATCACCTTACCATGCCATACCAGACATAACCGTCCCGACGGAGACCGGCGACAAACTCATACCTACCCAAGGCAGAGGTTTTCCCGGTTTCCTGCCGGTATGCATGCAAGGCTCATGAGGGTGATTATCATCACAAGTGTGTTCATTTCCAACAGCATGGAAATCAATAACATGCACCCATGCATATGATCATATCACATGAAATAACAAGTCCTTCGAAATGCGGTGGTGTTATAAATGCATCAACGATCACACCAAAAATATTATGCCGGGATTCAGAATGCTTGCCTTCATTGTGTGGAAAGGCAGGGTGCACTCCAAAACTTTTGAAAGTTTCTTCTCTCTCCCCAAAATCCTATTTAAAAATGTATTTGAATTAACACACATTTCAAAAACAGTACAAAAAAAAGTTGTTTGAATTTTTTTCAAATAAATCTTAAAATAAACTAGATCAAATTTGAGAAAGGTAGGAAAAAGGATCAACTCATTTGGACTTATATTTAAAAAGTTATAGCCAGTCAAAGATTTGGTCAAATCTGTTTTTAAAAATAAGACAGGAAAGAAAACGTTTCAGACAGAAATACGCTTTCGGTGCAGAGGAGGCGTACTTGAGGCTTTACGCCTCCACTTAACCACGTGGACAGACACGGGGTCACTGACAGTGGGTCCAGAAGGCCCACTGGTCAGGTTTGACCAGTCTTCTCCCTCTTCTTTCTCTGTCCCGGGCGGAGGAGAGGCAACGGCGATCGTTGCCGGCGAACGGCGGCTCCCCGCGGGGCTCAGAGGGCAGGGATGGATCCGCCACTCCAGGGCGATCCTCCCGGTGGTCGCCAGGTAGGTGGGGACGGAGGGAGCTGCCGGCGGCGAGCTTCTCGGCGGAGGTGGCCTCGGGAGCAAAGTGATTTTTCTCCCGCGGTGTGTCCCGATCAAAATTGAGTAGTGGGGATGGCTCACGGGAAGGTGAGGAAGCTCTTGGTGGAGAGAACGGAGAGTGGGAGGCCCTGGTGGTGCCGAATTGGCCGGGGCAGTGGGGGCGGCTGCAGTTGCCGGAGATGAGGAAGGAGACCGCCCCCGGGTCGATTTGCTGCCATGGGAGGACTAGGGGAGCATTCTAAGGCTTCCTGTGTGCACGGGGAGGCTCGGGGGCCTCCTTTTATAGCTCGTCGAGGTCGGTTCCACGGCGGCCGGATAAGCTCTCCGGCGAACCGCCTCTCTGTAGCTTACAGGGCAACGTGGCGTGGCTGGGGATGACGGCAAGAGCTAGTGGACGAGTGGGCGCTGCTCTAGGGGCCAGGTGGCGAGCGGGAGCGGCTTTGGCGGCGCCGACATGGCCAGAGGCTGTGGGCGGCGGCGGCGGCTAGCGCTTGGCCTGTCGGGCGTGGCGGGGCTGCTTGGCGTGTTGCGGTGAGAAGGGGAGTGCGTGGCGAGGTGCTGCAAAGCGGGCCAAAGCCGTGGGGCCAGCTTGTCAGCTCGGGCGCGGGTCGTGCAATACGCGCGCTCTGCTCGCGCTCCGGGCGTGCACGAGACATGTTCGACACTATGCCAGAGCACGCTAGAGGTCGCGGTCGAGGCTGGCAATTAACAGACACAGGTTAGGAGCAACTGGAATCCTAGTGGACATGCTAGTATGATCCGAGGTGCAAGGTCACAATGCAAAGACAAAATCATGTCAAAACTGGCCATGCACACCAGGTGTTTGACAAAATGTTAAAGGCTTCTAAGCAACTCTTGGGGTGGCCCAAATCTCTAGATCAAGATCTCCTTAGATGCAAGAGAGAGTGGTGAGGTTATTTGGACAAAAGGAGAAACTTGTTAGTGCAAGTTTTATAAAACTTCAATACTGGATAGGAAAAAAATAGCATTATTACATGAACCAAAAATGATCCAAAAGGTGCATGCTCCTGGACTTAAGGGTTTAACATGGAGGACTACAAGTAGGAGAAAGAATCAAGGGCTAAAGAGAAAGCAAAATTATGGTTGCTGTACAAACCATCCAGATGGTCCAGAATGGAAATGAGGTTGATTCACTCAATATTTTCAAAGAACAACCCTGGATTTTTGCACAAAGTGGAATAATATGCTCCTACTGACCTCCCCTAATTTTGGTAGACGTTTTAAATAAATATTTAAAACGGTTGTAGTGCAAAATGCACTCTGGACCAGAGAAGAAAAATTGAGTGTAGGGCTCAAAATATTACATGAATTAAATATATTGTTGCATTTTGCTGAAAACCAGACAAACAACAAGCAATGCCACAGTCGGGCGTCTTAGCGACACCACATAAAGGGCTTTAAAAGAAATGCCACAGTCAGGCGTCTGAGCGACACCACATAAAGGGCTTTAAAAGAAATGCCACAGTCGGGCGTCTGAGCGACACCACATAAAGGGCTTTAAAAGAAATGCCACAGTCGGGCGTCTGAGCGACACCACATAAAGGGCTTTAAAAGAAATGCCACAATCGGGCGTCTGAGCGACACCACAGAAAGGGCTTTAAAATAAATGCCACAGTCGGACGTCGGGGCGACATCACAGAAAGGGCTTTAAAAGAAATGCCACAGTCGGACGTCGGGGCGACATCACATAAAGGGCTTTAAAAGAAAATAAACAATCATTGTGAATATCCCGGAGGTAGAACCATCCCAGAGATACTCGATAATAACAATAATATAACGGGTTAGTCAACAATAATAATAATCATAGTTATCATAAGTCACGAGTAGTAATTCCATTTCTGGTTAACCGTTTCACCTCCCAAGACCGACACTAAGACCGACACCTGACCCATCCCAGACTGTAATCCTTAACCATGGACACGGCTATTCGAATAGGTTTAATCTCTGCAGAGGGTGTACTCTTTACCCACGAGTAACGGATTTCTTTAGCCCATCGGGACTAATTCCGTCTACGGCCTTTTTGCTGAAAACACACCTAACTTGCACACACCAGCTTAACTCACACGTGTCTGAAATCACCCACGACACCTGTTAAGCAAACTCTAAGTGGGGAGGCTACAACCTCACGTAGCATGGGATCAAATTTATATCGCGCGCTCTAAGGGGTGGCCTCCCCTCTCGGTTCCAACCGGAAACACCCATGCCCCCGGACCAGGTGGCCTGCCTACCAGCTACAACCGGTATCTTCCACCATGGCCTCTCTATACGGGGTGTGCTAGAAAGAGGTTAACAACTTACTGAACCATACTCTACTTGCTGTAGAGACGAGTGGTAGTACGAAACAAGTATGGGGGTTACTGGAACAAGACTCGATCTACGGTCGACTCAGGAGGTTTAAGTATTCCCTGCATGATTAGTATAACAAAATATTTCAACCAACAGGGTCACTGCTCATATCACTTTACCATGCCATACCAGACATAACCGTCCCGACGGAGACCGGCGACAAACTCATGCCTACCCAAGGCTGAGGTTTTCCCGGGTTCCTGCCGGTATGCATGCAAGGCACATGAGGGTGAATATCATCACAAGTGTGTTCATTTCCAACAGCCTGGAAATCACTAATATGCACTCATGCATATGATCATACCACATGAAATAACGAGTCCTTCGAAATGCGGTGGTGTTATAAATGTATCCACGATCACACCAAAAATATTATGCCGGGATTCAGAATGCTTGCCTTCAACGTTGTGGAGGGTTGGGGGTGCTCTCCAAAAACTTTTAAAAGTTTCTTCTCTCTCCCCAAAATCCTATTTAAAAATATATTGAATTAACACACATTTCAAAAACAGTACAAAAAAGTTGTTTGAAATTTTTTCAAATAAATCTTAAAATAAACTAGACCAAATTTGAGGAAGGTAGGAAAAAGAATCAACTCATTTGGAGTTATATTTAAAAAGTTATAGCCAGTCAAAGATTTGGTCAAATCTGTTTTTAAAATAAAACAGAAAAGAAAACGTTTCAGATAGAAATACGCTTTCGGAGCGGGGAAAACGTACTGGGTGGATTACGTCTTCACTTAAACACGCGTGGCGGCGGAGTGGGTCACTGACAGTGGGTCCAGAGGGCCCACTGGTCAGGTTTGACCAGTCTTCTCCCTCCTCTTTCTCTGTCCCGAGCGGAGGCGGGACTCCGGCGATCGCCGCCGGCGATTGGCTGCTCCGTTCGAGAAACCGAAGTCATCCATGGGTTCAGGGGGTCGAGGCGGTCCCACCGGTGGGTGTTACGGCCTCGGAAGTGGACGTGGTCGTCGGTGGTGAGCTTCGCGGCGGACGGAGAGCTTCAGGAGCAGAGTGGTTTTGGGGCTACGGTGGTCCTTGATCAAAATCGAATAGTGGGAATGGTTTACGGGAGGATGAGGGTGCTCTTGGTGGAGAGAACGGAGAGTGGGAGGCCCTGGTGGTGCCGAATTGGCCGGGGCAGTGGTGGCGGCTGCAGTTTCCGGAGGTGGGGAAGAATACCTCCCCCGGGTCGATTGGCTGCCATGGGAGGACTAGGGGAGCATTCTACGGCTTCCTGTGTGCTCGGGGAGGCTCGGGGGCCTCCTTTTATAGCTCTTCGAGGTCGGTTCCGCGGTGGCCGGATAAGCTCTCCGGCAAACCGCCTCTCTGTAGCTTGCAGGGCAACGTGGCGTGGCTGGGGATGACGGCAGGAGCTAGCGGACGATTGGGCACTGCTCCAGGGGCGAGCTGGAGAGCGGAGGTGGCTTTGGCGGCGCCGACATGGGCAGAGGCTGTCGGGCGGCGGCGGTGGCTAGCTCTTGGCTTGCCGGGCGTGGCGAGGGGTGGCTTGGCGCGTAGCGGTGAGAAAGGGAGTGCGCGGCAAGGTTCTGTAGTGTGGGCCAAAACCGTGGGGGCCAGCGTGTCGGCTCGTGTGCGCGGCTGCAATATGCGCGCTCTGGGCGCGCGCAGCGCACACACACCAGATGCTCGGCGAAATGCCATGGCACTCTAGAGCGCTTGGTTGAGGCTGGGAGTTAGCAGGTCTAGGTTTGGGCTCGCAAGGGGATCAGTGGACAAGCTGGTTTGGTCAGGAGATCAGGTTTACAGTGCAATGCCAAAACTCATGTCAAAACAGATCATGCCCGTAGGGTGTTTGACAAAATTCTAAGGGCATTTAGACAAGTCTTGAGGTGGTCAAAAACTCCAGATGGGGGTCTCTTTAGATGCAAGAGAGAGTGGTGAGGTTAGTTGGCCAAAAGCAGAAACTTGCTAGTGTAAGTTTAACAATACTTCAATTCTGGACAGAAAACAAATGGCATTGTTGCAAGCACTTAGAATTATCCAATGGGTCCACTCTCCTGGACTTAAGGGTTTGGCAAGGGGAACTACCAGTAGGAGAAATAATCATGGATATAGGAGCAACTAAAATGGTGGTTGCTGTACAAATCATCAAGTTGGTCCAGAATGGAAATGAGGTTGATTCACTCAATATTTTCAAAGAACAACCCTGGATTTTTGCACAAAGTGGAATAATATGCTCCTACTGACCTCCCCTAATTTTGGTAGACGTTTTAAAGAAATATTTAAAAGGGTTGTAGTGCAAAATGCACTCTGGACCAGAGAAGAAAAATTGAGTGTAGGGCTCAAAATATTACATGAATTAAGTATATTGTTGCACAACAGTGATTTAAAAACATCACATGACATCTCCAAATTTTGGTTGGAATTTTAAGAGAATTTATCAAATGGTTGTAGTTCAAATATGGCCATTTAACCTTGAAAAACTATTTTCAAGAAAGTAGAGATCAAGCAATTAAATTAGTTAATTAGTTATACTGATAAAAGGAAAGTTTTTCTTGAGAGGTTAAACAAGTCCAATAACACATTTAAAAAGTTTTCTCTTTGGGAAAATCTCATCATAACAGGGAAGGAAACAAAATGGAGCTCAGAAATCCAAAGTTTTAATTCCTGGCAAAATTTTAATTCATTAAAACAAGGCCAAATTTGTTTTTGGGTGTCACAACACTAACCCCCTAAAGAAAAATCTCGTCCTCGAGATTTGTTAAAAGCGGTGTTAAGAAAATAATTACGTAATAAAGATGTGGCTACAGTGAGAGAGCAATAAGTGGTGAAAAACCACAGTGTGAAAACTGGGGCTGCGTGGAAGAGTCTACGGTTTGGGACAAAAACGTGCGATTTCTACGCTGGATAAAAATTTAGAATAACTCCTAAATTTAGATATACGCTGGTCATACCCGAGAGCACAGTGCTTTCTCTGGCCGACAGGTGGACCCGTGGTCCACTGTCAGTCTCCTCTTTTCCCTCTGGCTCTTTCTTCTACCTCTTCTCTCCCGCGCGCTTTCTCGCGCTTTCTCCACCGGCGATGCCAATCGCGTAGGGCATCTAGGCCGTACCGTGGTAGTGCGCGGTGTGCTAGCTGCCGGTGCAGCGTGCACTCACCTCGCGGGCCAGCGCGCTGTCGGCACTGCTCGCGGATTCGACTCCGAACACCGGCGATCGGCGACGAGCGGCGTTGGTGGACTTTGCCCACCGTACACCGAGCTCGAGCTATAAAACGGCCGGGGTGCCTCTCTCTTCTTCCTCGCACCTGGCCTCACTTCTCCTCCTCCTCCCTCCATTACTGCTTACCAAAGCTCGGGCGAGGCTCTAATGGCGGAGGCGATGCCGGACTGGTTTGTGATCCTGATATGCGGAGGGCTGGCGACACTGCTGGGGCTCTCTGTGCTCCTGTGTGCGATGATCTTTGACGAGTATTGCGGCGCTGCGGCTCGGGTGTTGGCTCTCCGCGGTGGTGGTGATCATGAGGAGTAGATGGAGGTGTGCCGGGTGCTAACTGTTGTTAGGGGTGATTAGCTGGATGTAACGCCGTTGCAAAGTTTTGCAAACATTGTATGTGTCCGAATGATGATGGTTGTGAGTCTGCTGCGTGGTGCTGTGTGAAACTAATTAATCCACATCGTGAGAAGGGGCAGGTGTAGCAACTCAGGGAAAAGAAATTTCACTCCGGGATTTTGCGAGGGAAAAAACAGTTAATTAAAAGGAGCATAACCCACAACAAAAACTACACACATTAGTAGAAGCCAAATAATTGACTCGTCGTACAAACTCAGGGTATCACGCATAAGTCACACACATAAATAAATGTTGCAAAGAACAAATACAGTAGTGACGTCTAAAATGAAAATGGTAACTGGGTGGGGTCCTGATAAAATGTCTCTGGTAAAGGGATACACTCTTCTTCTATCGGAGGCAGTGGATTGACCAGTCGATGTATGCGTCTCTCTGGGTCGGGTCTCAGAGGTCTGCCGATGGCAATCTGAGGATTTAAATCTGCGAGGCTCTGGAGATAATCCATCACTCGCTGGTTCAAATGCTCTTGAGCAATGATGTACTGGATAAGGTTGGCCAGAACTGGGTCTCTCTCAATACGCCCACCGGGAAAAGATGTTACTTCTCTACATAAAGGGCTTTAAAAGAAATGCCACAGTCGGGCGTCTGAGCGACACCACATAAAAGGGCTTTAAAAGAAATGCCACAGTCGGGCGTCTGAGCGACACCACATAAAGGGCTTTAAAAGAAATACCACAGTCGGGCGTCTGAGCGACACCACATAAAGGGCTTTAAAAGAAACAATCATAATGAATATCCCGGAGGTAGAACCATCCCAGAGATACTCGGTAATAACAATAATATCACGGGTTAGTCAACAATAATAATAATCATAGATATCACAAGTCACGAGTAGTAATTCCATTTTCTGGTTAACAGTTTCACCTCCGAAGACCGACACTAAGACCGACACCTGACCCATCCCAGACTGTAATCCTTAACCATGGACACGGCTATTCGAATAGGTTTATTCTCTGCAGAGGGTGTACTCTTTACCCACGAGTAACGGATTTCTTTAGTCCATCGGGACTAATTCCGTCTACGGTCTTTTTGTTGAAAACACATCTAACTTGCACACACCAGCTTATCTCACACATGTCTGGAATCACCCACGACACCTGTTAAGCAAACTCTAAGTGGGGAGGCTACAACCTCGCGTAGCATGGGATCAGATTTATATCGCGCGCTCTAAGGGGTGGCCTCCCCTCTCGGTCCCAACCGGAAACACCCATGCCCCCGGACCAGGTGGCCTGCCTACCAGCTACAACCGGTATCCTCCACCATGGCCTCTGTGTACGGTGTGTGCTAGAAAGAGGTTGACAACTTACTGAACCGTACTCTACTTGCTGTAGAGACGAGTGGTAGTACGAAACAAGTATGGGGGTTACTGGAACAAGACTCGATCTACGGTCGACTCAGGAGGTTTAAGTATTCCCTGCATGATTAGTATAACGAATATATTTCATCCAACAGAGTCACCTCTCATATCACCTTACCATGCCATACCAGACATAACCGTCCCGACGGAGACCGGCGACAAACTCATACCTACCCAAGGCAGAGGTTTTCCCGGTTTCCTGCCGGTATGCATGCAAGGCTCATGAGGGTGATTATCATCACAAGTGTGTTCATTTCCAACAGCATGGAAATCAATAACATGCACCCATGCATATGATCATATCACATGAAATAACAAGTCCTTCGAAATGCGGTGGTGTTATAAATGTATCCACGATCACACCAAAAATATTATGCCGGGATTTAGAATGGTTGCCTTCAACGTTGTGGAGGGTTGGGGGTGCTCTCCAAAAACTTTTAAAAGTTTCTTCTCTCTCCCCAAAATCCTATTTAAAAATATATTGAATTAACACACATTTCAAAAACAGTACAAAAAAGTTGTTTGAATTTTTTTCAAATAAATCTTAAAATAAACTAGACCAAATTTGAGGAAGGTAGGAAAAAGAATCAACTCATTTGGAGTTATATTTAAAAAGTTATAGCCAGTCAAAGATTTGGTCAAATATGTTTTTAAAATAAAACAGAAAGGAAAACGTTTCAGATAGAAATACGCTTTCGGAGCGGGGAAAACGTACTGGGTGGATTACGTCTTCACTTAAACACGCATGGCGGCGGAGTGGGTCACTGACAGTGGTCCAGAGGGCCCACTGGTCAGGTTTGACCAGTCTTCTCCCTCCTTTTTCTCTGTCCCGAGCGGAGGCGGGACTCCGGCGATCGCCGCCGGCGATTGGCGGCTCCGTTCGAGAAACCGAAGTCATCCACGGGTTCAGGGGGTCGAGGCGGTCCCGCCGGTGGGTGTTACGGCCTCGGAAGTGGACGGGGTCGTCGGCGGTGAGCTTCGCGGCGGACGGAGAGCTTCAGGAGCAGAGTGGTTTTGGGGCTACGGTTTGGGGTAGCGGCTGTGCGGTGCTGTGTTGGGACTAGCGTGCCCTTTTTATAGGAAAAAGGGGGCGGAGTCTTCCTTCGCACGCTTGCGAGAAAGGACTATTTAGGGGCCGGTCACTGGCGCATGAGTGACAGGTTAGGTTGACAGGTTGGGCACCGACTGCCAAAAGGTGTTGGGTCGCTGTGTGGCTAACTTGCACGAGAAGCTTGGATGGGGTTTGGTTAAGGTCTCGTGGGTTGGTTTGCCTAAGTTTTTCGATCTGGCTATGATAGGATTAGCCAATGGTCAGCCTGGCTCTGATACCAAGCTTGTCACGACCGGTTTTCCAATAAAAATATTTATTGAGAAACCAATCTTTTGAGTCCAGTATGAGAGAAATCCTCCTCACTGGTAGACAAATTCTTGATACAATAAGCCAGTAGCATAAAATATATTACAGGGTCGAACTACGGTAGCTCAACCAAATTATTACAAGCACGCCAATAATTATACATAATGGCGGACATGACACAGTGGTGTGAAGGCAAACTACTGACTCGAGGATAGGGCGGTGGTGGAAAAACATAGCGGGGAGAGAAATACAAGACTCTAAGTCTGTCATTTCATCGAGCGTCGAGGTGAGGCTCGATGAATTTATTTGGTAGCAGAAGCGGATATAAAATAGTGACCAAATCCAGGGTCGCACGAGACTGACTGGGACTCCTCTAGGTGTCGGACTCGCTATCAAACTCTTCATCCATGAGATCGCCTTCGTCAGCATCTGGCCAAATCAACAAGCCAGTGAGTACTTTGAAAGTACTCGCAAGATAGTTCGGACGTAAGATATAACAAATGCATGCATGGATGCGTCATGATTAATTCACCAATGTGCATTCAAAAATTAGCATAACAAGGTAAGTAAAAGGGAAACGACGGTAGTCCGTCTGAAACCCCAACAAAGCATAAATAAACACCGATCGGGTGTCTGAAGCGACGCCTCAAAAGGTGAACAAATAAATATAAGGAAATGATGCCACAGTCGGGCGTCTTAGCGACACCACATAAAGGGCTTTAAAAGAAATGCCACAGTCAGACGTCGGGGCGACATCACTGAAAGGGCTTTAAAAGAAAGTAAAATACAACAATGCCACAGTCGGACGTCTGAGCGACATCACAGAAAGGGCTTTAAAAGAAATGCCACAGTCGGACGTCGGGGCGACATCACAGAAAGGGCTTTAAAATAAATGCCACAGTCGGACGTCGGGGCGACATCACAGAAAGGGCTTTAAAAGAAATGCCACAGTCGGACGTCGGGGCGACATCACAGAAAGGGCTTTAAAAGAAAGTAAAATACAACGATGCCACAGTCGGACGTCTGAGCGACATCGCAGAAAGGGATTTGATTCACAAGTAAATAATACTCATAATAAACATTTAATTCATGAGAATAAATGGGTTAGTCCATCCACAGGAATAATCATTTAACCGGAATTAGCACTCATGCGAATCAGCGGAGTCTCTGTCATCAAAACTGACATTTGATTAGGATAAGATAATATCGATCTAGGACATGGAATAGATGATTTGGAGGAATATATGACTCTGCAGAGTTTGTACAAAATTATTCCCACAGCCAACGGATTTCCGTAGTCACGAAGGACTAGTTCCGTTTACGGTATTTCGGAAGAAAACACAGCTAACCGGCACACACCCATCCTACCTCTCGATGCTAGGAATCACCCTAGACATCGTCCAAGAAAAACTTTTGAGACGGGGAGATCACAATCTCGAATAGCATGGGATCAAATTTATATACGCGCGCTCTCAGGGGTGCCCCCCTCTCGGTCCCAACCGGAAACACCCATGCCCCCTGACCGGATGACTGGCTTTAATCCAGGGCCATGGAACCATCATCACGGCCTCTCCTTTTGGTGTGTACCAGAAAAGCGGTTTGCAACTTACTAAACCATATTCCTTGCGGAAAACATGTGGTAGTACAGGGAAGGAAATGAGAGGAACTGGACCGATACGGTTTGACACTGAAGTCACATAGTCCGGCATAAGACTGGCATGCTACAACACTGCCATCTCACCCATCCTCATGCCAACACATGGACATTCATACTCACATCCATACACTTATGGATCACCGAACTCACTTACCTCATTATCGCATAAAATAACGTTCATCGATATGCTTCTCAACATGCCATAAAACTAACTAAATGCAAAACATGCCAAGACACTCATCATATCAAAAGTTCAAACATGCTTGCCTGGTTCAGAGTAGTCGGAGCCTAGCTCGGTGAAGTTCGCGGCTCCGTCACCTCCTTCGGTATCTACGGTATAAAGAAAATATATGCGCTATCGTAAATACCAATGAGTGCACAAAAAGTATTCCAAATATTTTTCAATTAAATATGATAAAAAACTAGACAAAATTTTAAAGAGAACAGAAAAAGAATCAATCAAAAATACCTTTCTGTTTAAAAGTTATAAGGTTTTTTTGCCCAGGGACTCATCTGTAATGAAACAGAAAGTTTCCAGGGGCTAGCTCATAAAAACAGAAACGCTTCGGCAGAAACTACGCCAGCCCCAAGGGAAAACGTACTTTGCCCGAAGGCGCTTCCAGAAAACGTTTCAACAGAGAGGGCAGAGAGGCTGACGGTGGGGTCCCACACGTCAGGTTTAAACTTCAAAAAGGGGGGAAACGAAGCTCGTCAGCGCTCGAGAGCCGCGGTGGTCGCCGGCGGCGATCCACGGCGAGGCAGGGGGATCGGAGGGTACCTCCGTGATCAGGGCGCCATTCCGCGTCGGTTGGTGGTGGTGGTGGTCGCCGGCGAGTACCACGTCGACGGCGAGCTTTGCTCCGGCGGACGGCGGCTCGGGTGGTCGAGGAACTCGTCGGAGAGGGCTGCAGAGATCAAATTGACGAGGGGGTTAGGCTTCTGGTGGCTAGAGAGGGTAACGGACGGGGTTTGGGCGCCGGAGATGGCCTCACCGGAGCGAATCGTGGTGGAGGCCGAGGCGGATCAGGGCGGCCGGAGTTGGGGGAGGTGACCTCCTCGAGGTCCTCCGAGTGGCCTGGCGGGGCGTTGGTGAGGAGTGGTGATGCTGCATGCACGAGGGTGAGCTCGGGGGCCCTTTTTATAGGCGGCCCGAGGCGGTTACCGTGAACGGGGATCTCCGGCGAGTGATTACGGCGGTGCCGTGGATGTGCAGGGGGATTAGGGGCTTGGGCATCGCCGTTGAGGTCCACCGGTCCCATGTAGGCGCTAAACGGGCTGGGGTTTGGTGCCATGGGTGAGCTCGACGGAACGAGGGTGGCGCGGCCCGTCGGCGGCAGGGAGCACGTTCCGTGCTTGCCGGGCCACGGCGACGGTGCCACGGGCGTGCGCTGGCACGGCAGGGACACGCGGAGAGCCAGGGGGTGTTGGGCGGCGCCGGGTGGCATGGCGAGAGGGCTCGGGCCCTTGTTGGCCGCCACGGGAGGTGCAGCCACCGCAGAAGCTCCCAACGCCGGCGAGGCTCGCTGCTACCGATGCCAGGAATCGGCCAAGCGTGCGTGCGGGGAGCTGGCCAGGGAGAAGATGCTGCGTGCAACGCGCCAGGGCGCACTGTGGCCTCGTGACCGAATCTGACGAAGGAAGAAAGATAACTGAATCTCTGAACTTTCTGAATTTGCAAATGAATAGTGCAGCTCAGGTGTTCGACAGAATGTTTTTGGCCTCTGGAGATTTTTCCTTGAGCTAATTTTTGGTGGAGTGGCTTCTCATTGCTCAAGAAGGCTGCCTGAATTTTGGTGGAATTTTTGGAGGAGTGTAGATATGAATTTCATCAAATTTGGCAAATCTGGTCCAAACTTGCAGAGACTGAATTTTGAAAAATTTGAAAAGAGGAGGAGTGGATCAAGATGGTTCTGGGTTGTGGGTTCAAAGGACTATCCAGGAGAGTTGGTTTGAGGTCAAACTCAAATGAAAAAGAGTACTTGCTTTGAAAATCCCTCAGGCTCCAAATAATTTTCAGAATTGATTTGAGAGGAAAAATAATTAGAATAAAATCCAAAACTTGTTTGGATTAGTTGGGACAGAAAACTTAGGTTGATCACAAGGTGTAGGGGAGGTTTTGGAGGGGTTTTACCACATGGGCAAAAATGCCAAGTCATGGGTGGTTCCAAGATATGAAAATCCCAAATTTTCATAGAGTTTCTTTTTAAAAGAAAAAGATTAAACTCCCAAAAAAAAATTGTGAGGGAACCAACAGAGAAGAAGTTTCAAAAGATCAAACACCAAAGTTTCAAAAAAATAAAGTCCTAGCCAAAGCAAAGGAAGAGTGACTGGCCCCTAAATAGTCCTTTATCGGAAGCGGGCGAAGGAAGACTCCGTCCCCTTTTTCTTATAAAAAGGGCACGCTAGCCTCAACCCAGCACAGCACAGCCGCTACCCCAAACCGAGCCGCAATGCCTGGACCCATAGTGCACAACGAAACCACAGCAACCAACCTTGGAGGTTTTGTGACCATCCTCGCAAACCTCACCCGTCGTGCCTACGCGTTAGAGGAGCCACCAGAATATGTTGTGTATCAAGGACCCATGAGCGGTGAAGACCGTCAATTCTGGGCACTGTGCACATCTACGGTAGGGGTCTAGCACCCGAGCGCCCCTACAGGTTCACCGGAAGGACAACTTCCTTTGAGCCACAAGCCATCCAGCTAGCCGCTCGAGAGGCTATAGTTCATCTCAGGCACTTGTTGCCCAGAGTTAACTGTCGCTCGTTCCACTACTACCCCAGACGTGAAGGGTATGGTAGACCACCCCAAGTTGCCAACGGAGATCACGAGACGGACCCTGCATTGTTGCACCTAGTGCGCTATGTAAGAGCACTAGAGGCACTGTTCGACGAGATCACTATTGATCTAATTGCAGCTCGTGGAGAGCTGGTTCGTCGAGCTCCGGCGAGAGAAGAAAACAAGCCCAACGCTGACAACCCAGTCGTGTTGTTTGGACAACCGATCGAGACCCCAAGATCTGCCCCAGCCATCGGCCAAGGTGCTGCGATAACCCCAGAGGTGCTTCGTCGCATTTTGGGAGCACACTCCAATGGGGTTGTGGCCAACAATCCCCGCGATGGTCATCATCACTACCCCGACCCTGTAGTTCCCCCGCCATCTCCGACTAATCCCGGCAGTGAGACACGTGGAGAATCCTCGATATCCACCAGGCACGCCCGTTTAGACATAAACGAGGTAGACTAAGCCGTGTGTGTAGCACCGAGTTTCAGTGTATCCTCGCTTTGTAATCATGCGACCGTGTATATTAACGCAGCATGTCGTTGTGCCTCTGTTTTAATAGTGGCCTTGCATTTTTGGTCAGCGCATAGTTGCATATTTTCCGGGCACAACTACCAAAACCAACCCGACGACAACCACAGTAACACGTCTCTTTATGAGATATGTGCATCTCTGACACTAACCTGACCTTTGGAGCTGAGCTAGCAAATTTGTTACCTTTCACCACGGCAAAACGAATCCAGCTCCATTGCTATATAAAGGCCACCTTGTGACCTTACCCAGCAACCCTCGCTTTGTGCACCACACTCACACTTTTTCCTGTCATGCCGAGCCCCAGCATTCATCTGAGAACCCCAGATGCAACCCCAGGTAGCTTTGTCAAAATATTGTGGGATTTTACCCGCAGTACCATGGGTTCTACCCAGCCACCTCAGTACGAGCTGTTCAAATCAAGGATCACCCCATCCACCTCGGAATATTGGGCGGCAGTACACATCCCTCTCGTAGACTCCAACCAAGATCCAACGGAAGTTTCTTTCGTGGGGAAATCTATGCCAACCCCACACCTGGCCATAGAAGCTGCTGCAAAAGAAGCGATTGCTCGTCTTCCATCCGCAGTACCCTATGCCCGCGAACGAGGATATTATTACTTTCCGAGTCGAGCAGCACCCGGAGAAGTAACATCTTTTCCCGGTGGACGTATTGAGAGAGACCCAGTTCTGGCCAACCTTATCCAGTACATCATTGCTCAAGAGCATTTGAACCAGCGAGTGATGGATTATCTCCAGAGCCTCGCAGATTTAAATCCTCAGATTGCCATCGGCAGACCACTGAGACCCGACCCAGAGAGACACATACATCGACTGGTCAATCCACTGCCTCCGATAGAAGAAGAGTGTATCCCTTTACCAGAGACATTTTATCAGGACCCCACCCAGTTACCATTTTCATTTTAGACGTCACTACTGTATTTGTTCTTTGCAACATTTATTTATGTGTGTGACTTATGCGTGATACCCTGAGTTTGTACGACGAGTCAATTATTTGGCTTCTACTAATGTGTGTAGTTTTTGTTGTGGGTTATGCTCCTTTTAATTAACTGTTTTTCCCTCGCAAAATCCCGGAGTGAGATTTCTTTTCCCTGAGTTGCTACACCTGCCCCTTCTCACGACGTGGATTAATTAGTTTCACACAGCACCACGCAGCAGACTCACAACCATCATCATTCGGAGACATACACTGTTTGCAAAACTTTGCAACGGCGTTACATCCAGCTAATCACCCCTAACAACAGTTAGCACCCGGCACACCTCCATCTACTCCTCATGATCACCACCACCGCGGAGAGCCAACACCCGAGCCGCAGCATCGCAATACTCGTCGAAGATCATCGCGCACAGGAGCACAGAGAGCCCCAGCAGTGTCGCCAGCCCTCCGCATATCAGGATCACAAACCAGTCCGGCATCGCCTCCGCCATTAGAGCCTCGCCCGAGCTTTGGTAAGCAGTAATGGAGGGAGGAGGAGGAGAAGTGAGGCCAGGTGCGAGGAAGAAGAGAGAGGCACCCCGGCCGTTTTATAGCTCGAGCTCAGTGTACGGTGGGCAAAGTCCACCAACGCCGCTCGTCGCCGATCGCCGGTGTTCGGAGTCGAATCCGCGAGCAGTGCCGACAGCGCGCTGGCCCGCGAGGTGAGTGCACGCTGCACCGGCAGCTAGCACGCCGCGCACTACCACGGTACGGCCTAGATTCCCTACGCGATTGGCATCGCCGGTGGAGAAAGCGCGAGAAAGCGCGCGGGAGAGAAGAGGTGGAAGAAAGAGCCAGAGGGAAAAGAGGAGACTGACAGTGGACCCCGGGTCCACCTGTCGGCCAGAGAAAGCACTATGCTCTCGGGTACGACCAGCGTATATCTAAATTTAGAAGTTATTCTAAATTTTTATCCAGCGTAGAAATCGCACGTTTTTGTCCCGAACCGTAGACTCTTCCACGCAGCCCCAGTTTTCACACTGTGGTTTTTCACCACTTATTGCTCTCTCACTGTAGCCACATCTTTATTACGTAATTATTTTCTTAACACCGCTTTTAACAAATCTCGAGGACGAGATTTTTCTTAAGGGGGTTAGTGTTGTGACACCCCAAAAAAAATTTGGCCTTGTTTTAATGAATTAAAATTTTGCCAGGAATTAAAACTTTGGATTTCTGAGCTCCATTTTGTTTCCTGCCCTGTTATGATGAGATTTTCCCAAAGAGAAAACTTTTTAAATGTGTTATTGGACTTTTTTAACCTCTCAAGAAAAACTTTCCTTTTATCAGTATAACTAATTAACTAATTTAATTGCTTGATCTCTACTTTCTTGAAAATAGTTTTTCATGGTTAAATGGCCATATTTGAACTACAACCATTTGATAAATTCTCTTAAAATTCCAACCAAAATTTGGAGATGTCATGTGATGTTTTTAAATCACTATTGTGCAACAATATATTTAATTCATGTAATATTTTGAGCCCTACACTCAATTTTTCTTCTCTGGTCCAGACTGCATTTTGCACTACAACCCTTTTAAATATTTCTTTAAAACGTCTACCAAAATTAGGGGAGGTCAGTAGGAGCATATTATTCCACTTTGTGCAAAAATCTAGGGTTGTTTGAAAATATTGAGTGAATCAACCTCATTTCCATTCTGGACCAACTTGATGATTTGTACAGCAACCACCATTTTAGTTGCTCCTATATCCATGATTATTTCTCCTACTGGTAGTTCCCCTTGCCAAACCCTTAAGTCCAGGAGAGTGGACCCATTGGATGATTCTAAGTGCTTGCAACAATGTCATTTGTTTTATGTCCAGAATTGAAGTTTTGTTAAACTTACACTAGCAAGTTTCTGCTTTTGGCCAACTAACCTCACCACTCTCTCTTGCATCTAAAGAGACCCCCATCTGGAGTTTTTGACCACTCCAAGACTTGTCTAAATGCCCTTAGCATTTTGTCAAACACCCTACGGGCATGATCTGTTTTGACATGAGTTTTGGCATTGCACTGTAAACCTGATCTCCTGACCAAACCAGCTTGTCCACTGATCCCCTTGCGAGCCCAAACCTAGACCTACTAACTCCCAGCCTCAACCAAGCGCTCTGGAGTGCCATGGCATTTCGCCGAGCATCTGGTGTGCGTGCGCTGGGCGCGCCCAGAGCGCGCATATTGCAGCCGCGCACACGAGCCGACACGCTGGCCCCCACGGTTTTGGCCCACACTGCAGAACCTTGCCGCGCACTCCCTTTCTCACCGCTACACGCCAAGCCACCCCTCGCCACGCCCGGCAAGCCAAGAGCTAGCCGCCGCCACCGCCCGACAGCCTCTGCCCATGTCGGCGCCGCCAAAGCCACCTCCGCTCGCCAGCTCGCCCCTGGAGCAGTGCCCAATCGTCCGCTAGCTCCTGCCGTCATCCCCAGCCACGCCACGTTGCCCTGCAAGCTACAGAGAGGCGGTTCGCTGGAGAGCTTATCCGGCCGCCGCGGAACCGACCTCGACGAGCTATAAAAGGAGGCCCCCGAGCCTCCCCGAGCACACAGGAAGCCGTAGAATGCTCCCCTAGTCCTCCCATGGCAGCCAATCGACCCGGGGGAGGTCTTCTTCCCCACCTCCGGCAACTGCAGCCGCCACCACTGCCCCGGCCGATTCGGCACCACCAGGGCCTCCCACTCTCCGTTCTCTCCACCAAGAGCACCCTCATCCTCCCGTAAACCATTCCCACTATTCGATTTTGATCGAGGACCACCGTAGCCCCAAAACCACTCTGCTCCCGAAGCTCTCCGTCCGCCGCGAAGCTCACCGCCGACGACCCCGTCCACTTCCGAGGCCGTAACACCCACCGGCGGGACCGCCTCGACCCCCTGAACCCGTGGATGACTTCGGTTTCTCGAACGGAGCCGCCAATCGCCGGCGGCGATCGCCGGAGTCTCGCCTCCGCTCGGGACAGAGAAAGAGGAGGGAGAAGACTGGTCAAACCTGACCAGTGGGCCCTCTGGACCCACTGTCAGTGACCCACTCCGCCGCCACGCGTGTTTAAGTGAAGACGTAATCCACCCAGTATGTTTTCCCCGCTCCGAAAGCGTATTTCTATCTGAAACATTTTCTTTCCTGTTTTATTTTAAAAACAGATTTGACCAAATCTTTGACTGGCTATAACTTTTTAAATATAACTCCAGATGAGTTGATTCTTTTTCCTACCTTCCTCAAATTTGGTCTAGTTTATTTTAAAGTTTATTTGAAAAAATTTCAAACAACTTTTTTTGTACTGTTTTTGAAATGTGTGTTAATTCAATATATTTTTAAATAGGATTTTGGGGAGAGAGAAGAAACTTTTAAAAGTTTTTGGAGAGCACCCCCAACCCTCCACAACGTTGAAGGCAAGCATTCTGAATCCTGGCATAATATTTTTGGTGTGATCGTGGATACATTTATAACACCACCGCATTTCGAAGGACTCGTTATTTCATGTGGTATGATCATATGCATGAGTGCATATTAGTGATTTCCAGGCTGTTGGAAATGAACACACTTGTGATGATATTCACCCTCATGTGCCTTGCATGCATACCGGCAGGAACCCGGGAAAACCTCAGCCTTGGGTAGGCATGAGTTTGTCGCCGGTCTCCGTCGGGACGATTATGTCTGGTATGGCATGGTAAAGTGATATGAGCAGTGACCCTGTTGGTTGAAATATATTTGTTATACTAATCATGCAGGGAATACTTAAACCTCCTGAGTCGATCGTAGATCGAGTCTTGTTCCAGTAACCCCCATACTTGTTTCGTACTACCACTCGTCTCTACAGCAAGTAGAGTACGGTTCAGTAAGTTGTTAACCTCTTTCTAGCACACACCGTATAGAGAGGCCATGGTGGAAGATACCGGTTGTAGCTGATAGGCAGGCCACCTGGTCTGGGGGCATGGGTGTTTCCGGTTGGAACCGAGAGGGGAGGCCACCCCTTAGAGCGCGCGATATAAATTTGATCCCATGCTACGCGAGGTTGTAGCCTCCCCACTTAGAGTTTGCTTAATAGGTGTCGTGGGTGATTCCAGACACGTGTGAGTTAAGATGGTGTGTGCAAGTTAGGTGTGTTTTCAGCAAAAAGGCCGTAGAAGGAATTAGTCCCGATGGGCTAAAGAAATCCGTTACTCGTGGGTAAAGAGTACACCCTCTGCAGAGATTAAACCTATTCGAATAGCCGTGTCCATGGTTAAGGATTACAGTCTGGGATGGGTCACGTGTCGGTCTTAGTGTCGGTCTTCGGAGGTGAAATGGTTAACCAGAAATGGAATTACTACTCGTGACTTATGATAACTATGATTATTATTATTGTTGACTAACCCGTTATATTATTGTTATTATCGAGTATCTCTGGGATGGTTCTACCTCCGGGATATTCACAATGATTGTTTATTCTCTTTTAAAGCCCTTTATGTGGTGTCGCTCAGACGCCCGACTGTGGCATTTCTTTTAAAGCCCTTTATGTGGTGTCGCTCAGACGCCCGACTGTGGCATTTCTTTTAAAGCCCTTTATGTGGTGTCGCTCAGACGCCCGGCTGTGGCATTTCTTATAAAGCCCTTTATGTGGTGTCGCTCAGACGCCCGACTGTGGCATTTCTTTTAAAGCCCTTTATGTGGTGTCGCTCAGACGCCCGACTGTGGCATTTATTTTAAAGCCCTTTATGTGGTGTCGCTCAGACGCCCGACTGTGGCATTTCTTTTAAAGCCCTTTATGTGGTATCGCTCACACGCCCGACTGTGGCATTTCTTTTAAAGCCCTTTATGTGGTGTCGCTCAGATGCCCGACTGTGGCATTTCTTTTAAAGCCCTTTAGGTGGTGTCGCTAAGACCCCGACTGTAGCATTGCTTGTTGTTTATTTTCATAAATTTTAATACTACCATGTTATTGCATTTTTATAAATAACTTGCTTGCTCGCATCAGAGTTTCATTTATCGTTTGTGACTGACGTCATGAGCATGAAATATTTTTAGCACATCGTTGTTATATTATACCTCTGTTCATAATGTTTGCGAGTACATTCAAAGTACTCACTGGCTTGTCCCTGGCTATTGTCTTGGCCAGATTTTCTTGCTCGGAGAGGAGCGACGCGATGTCAGCCCCTGCCACGACCGGTTTTTCCGGGTAATAAATTTCCAGAAAAGACCGTCGTGCTCATCAGCCCCAGGATTACTGTTAGCTGATGAGGCTCCAACTGGATACAGAAATTCCAAGCAAAATACAACAATATGTAGTACAAGACCATTCTGGCCTGTGAGTACAACAAATGGTTTCTAGTGGTTGGTGGCGGAAGCGGGTTGTGAAACATCAATGTCTATGGGACTCCACTTCCCACAGGAACAGCTGACCAGGTTAACTCCTATCTTCGCGAGATACTATCTCCATTGTGTGGGTTCCGGGGCTGACATCGCGTCGCTCCTCTCCGAGCAAGAAAATCTGGCCAAGACAATAGCCAGGGACAAGCCAGTGAGTACTTTGAATGTACTCGCAAACATTATGAACACAGGTATAATATAACAACGATGTGCTAAAAATATTTCATGCTCATGACGTCAGTCACAAACGATAAATGAAACTCTGATGCGAGCAAGCAAGTTATTTATAAAAATGCAATAACATGGTAGTATTAAAATTTATGAAAACAAACAACAAGCAATGCCACAGTCGGGCGTCTTAGCGACACCACATAAAGGGCTTTAAAAGAAATGCCACAGTCGGGCGTCTGAGCGACACCACATAAAGGGCTTTAAAAGAAATGCCACAGTCGGGCGTCTGAGCGATACCACATAAAGGGCTTTAAAAGAAATGCCACAGTCGGGCGTCTGAGCGACACCACATAAAGGGCTTTAAAATAAATGCCACAGTCGGGTGTCTGAGCTACACCACATAAAGGGCTTTAAAAGAAATGCCACAGTCGGGCGTCTGAGCGACACCACATAAAGGGCTTTAAAAGAAATGCCACAGTCGGGCGTCTGAGCGACACCACATAAAGGGCTTTAAAAGAAATGCCACAGTCGGGTGTCTGAGCGACACCACATAAAGGGCTTTAAAAGAAATGCCACAGTCGGGCGTCTGAGCGACACCACATAAAGGGCTTTAAAAGAAATGCCACAGTCGGGCGTCTGAGCGACACCACATAAAGGGCTTTAAAAGAAAATAAACAATCATTGTGAATATCCCGGAGGTAGAACCATCCCAGAGATACTCGATAATAACAATAATATAACAGGTTAGTCAACAATAATAATAATCATAGTTATCAAAAGTCACGAGTAGTAATTCCATTTCTGGTTAACCGTTTCACCTCCGAAGACCGACACTAAGACCGACACCTGACCCATCCCAGACTGTAATCCTTAACCATGGACACAGCTATTCGAATAGGTTTAATCTCTGCAGAGGGTGTACCCTTTACCCACGAGTAACGGATTTCTTTAGCCCATCGGGACTAATTCCGTCTACGGCCTTTTTGCTGAAAACACACCTAACTTGCACACACCAGCTTAACTCACACGTGTCTGAAATCACCCACGACACCTGTTAAGCAAACTCTAAGTGGGGAGGCTACAACCTCGCGTAGCATGGGATCAAATTTATATCGCGCGCTCTAAGGGGTGGCCTCCCCTCTCGGTTCCAACCGGAAACACCCATGCCCCCGGACCAGGTGGCCTGCCTACCAGCTACAACCGGTATCTTCCACCATGGCCTCTCTATACGGTGTGTGCTAGAAAGAGGTTAACAACTTACTGAACCGTACTCTACTTGCTGTAGAGACGAGTGGTAGTACGAAACAAGTATGGGGGTTACTGGAACAAGACTCGATCTACGGTCGACTCAGGAGGTTTAAGTATTCCCTGCATGATTAGTATAACAAAAATATTTCAACCAACAGGGTCACTGCTCATATCACTTTACCATGCCATACCAGACATAACCGTCCCGACGGAGACCGGCGACAAACTCATGCCTACCCAAGGCTAAGGTTTTCCCGGGTTCCTGCCGGTATGCATGCAAGGCACATGAGGGTGAATATCATCACAAATGTGTTCATTTCCAACAGCCTGGAAATCACTAATATGCACTCATGCATATGATCATACCACATGAAATAGCGAGTCCTTCGAAATGCGGTGGTGTTATAAATGTATCCATGATCACACCAAAAATATTATGCCGGGATTCAGAATGCTTGCCTTCAACGTTGTGGAGGGTTGGGGGTGCTCTCCAAAAACTTTTAAAAGTTTCTTCTCTCTCCCCAAAATCCTATTTAAAAATATATTGAATTAACACACATTTCAAAAACAGTACAAAAAAGTTGTTTGAAAATTTTTCAAATAAATCTTAAAATAAAGTAGACCAAATTTGAGGAAGGTAGGAAAAAGAATCAACTCATTTGGAGTTATATTTAAAAAGTTATAGGCAGTCAAAGATTTGGTCAAATCTGTTTTTAAAATAAAACAGAAAAGAAAACGTTTCAGATAGAAATATGCTTTCGGAGCGGGGAAAACGTACTGGGTGGATTACGTCTTCACTTAAACACGCGTGGCGGCGGAGTGGGTCACTGACAGTGGGTCCAGAGGGCCCACTGGTCAGGTTTGACCAGTCTTCTCCCTCCTCTTTCTCTGTCCCGAGCGGAGGCGGGACTCCGGCGATCGCCGCCGGCGATTGGCGGCTCCGTTCGAGAAACCGAAGTCATCCACGGGATCAGGAGGGCGAGGCGGTCCCGCCGGTGGGTGTTACGGCCTCGGAAGTGGACGGGGTCGTCGGCGGTGAGCTTCGCGGCGGACGGAGAGCTTCGGGAGCAGAGTGGTTTTGGGGCTACGGTGGTCCTCGATCAAAATCGAATAGTGGGAATGGTTTACGGGAGGATGAGGGTGCTCTTGGTGGAGAGAACGGAGAGTGGGAGGCCCTGGTGGTGCCGAATTGGCCGGGGCAGTGGTGGCGGCTGCAGTTGCCGGAGGTGGGGAAGAAGACCTCCCCCGGGTCGATTGGCTGCCATGGGAGGACTAGGGAAGCATTCTACGGCTTCCTGTGTGCTCGGGGAGGCTTGGGGTCCTCCTTTTATAGCTCGTCGAGGTCGGTTCCGCGGCGGCCGGATAAGCTCTCCGGCGAACCGCCTCTCTGTAGCTTGCAAGGCAACATGGCGTGGCTGGGGATGACGGCAGGAGCTAGTGGACGATTGGGCACTGCTCCAGGGGCGAGCTGGCCAGTGGAGGTGGCTTTGGCGGCGCCGACATGGGCAGAGGCTGTCGGGCGGCGGCGCCGCTAGCTCTTGGCTTGCCGGGCATGGCGAGGGGTGGCTTGGCGTGTAGCGGTGAGAAAGGGAGTGCGTGGCAAGGTTCTGCAGTGTGGGCCAAAACCATGGGGGCCAGCGTGTCGGCTCGTGTGCGCGGCTGCAATATGCGCGCTCTGGGCGCGCCCAGGGCACGCACACCAGATGCTCGGTGAAATGCTATGGCACTCCAGAGCGCTTGGTTGAGGCTGGGAGTTAGCAGGTCTAGGTTTGGGCTCGCAAGGGGATCAGTGGACAAGCTGGTTTGGTCAGGAGATCAGGTTTACAGTGCAATGCCAAAACTCATGTCAAAACAGATCATGCCCGTAGGGTGTTTGACAAAATGCTAAGGGCATTTAGACAAGTCTTGGAGTGGTCAAAAACTCCAGATGGGGGTCTCTTTAGATGCAAGAGAGAGTGGTGAGGTTAGTTGGCCAAAAGCAGAAACTTGCTAGTGTAAGTTTAACAAAACTTCAATTCTGGACAGAAAACAAATGGCATTGTTGCAAGCACTTAGAATCATCCAATGGGTCCACTCTCCTGGACTTAAGGGTTTGGCAAGGGGAACTACCAGTAGGAGAAATAATCATGGATATAGGAGCAACTAAAATGGTGGTTGCTGTACAAATCATCAAGCGACACCACATAAAGGGCTTTAAAAGAAATGCCACAGTCGGACGTCGGGGCGACATCACAGAAAGGGCTTTAAAAGAATGTAAAATACAACAATGCCACAGTCGGACGTCTGAGCGACATCACAGAAAGGGCTTTAAAAGAAATGCCACAGTCGACGTCGGGGCGACATCACAGAAAGGGCTTAAAAATAAATGCCACAGTCGAACGTCGGGGCGACATCACAGAAAGGGCTTTAAAAGAAATGCCACAGCAGGACGTCGGGGCGACATCACAGAAAGGGCTTTAAAAGAAAGTAAAATACAACAATGCCACAGTCGGACGTCTGAGCAACATCGCAGAAAGGGCTTTGATTCACAAGTAAATAATACTCATAATAAACATTTAATTCATGAGAATAAATGGGTTAGTCCATCCACAGGAATAATCATTTAACCGGAATTAGCACTCATGCGAATCACCGGAGTCTCTGTCATCAAAACTAACATTTGATTAGGATAAGATAATATCGATCTAGGACATGGAATAGATGATTTGGAGGAATATATGACTCTGCAGAGTTTGTACAAAATTATTCCCACAGCCAACGGATTTCCATAGTCACGAAGGACTAGTTCCGTTTACGGTATTTCGGAAGAAAACACAGCTAACCGGTACACACCCATCCTACCTCTCGATGCTAGGAATCACCCTAGACATCGTCCAAGAAAAACTTTTGTGACGGGGAGATCACAATCTCGAATAGCATGGGATCAAATTTATATACGCGCGCTCTATGGGGTGCCCCCCTCTCGGTCCCAACCGGAAACACCCATGCCCCCTGACCGGATGACCGGCTTTAATCCAGGGCCATGGAACCATCATCACGGCCTCTCCTTTTGGTGTGTACCAGAAAAGCGGTTTGCAACTTACTAAACCATATTCCTTGCGGAAAACATGTGGTAGTACAGGGAAGGAAATGAGAGGAACTGGACCGATACGGTTTGACACTGAAGTCACATAGTTCGGCATAAGACTGGCATACTACAACACTGCCATCTCACCCATCCTCATGCCAACACATGGCCATTCATACTCACATCCATCCACTTATGGATCACCGAACTCACTTACCTCATTATCGCATAAAATAACGTTCATCGATATGCTTCTCAACATGCCATAAAACTAACTAAATGCAAAACATGCCAAGACACTCATCATATCAAAAGTTCAAACATGCTTGCCTGGTTCAGAGTAGTCGGAGCCTAGCTCGGTGAAGTTCGCGGCTCCGTCACCTCCTTCGGTATCTACGGTATAAAGAAAATATATGCGCTATCATAAATACCAATGAGTGCACAAAAAGTATTCCAAATATTTTTCAATTAAATCTGATAAAAAACTAGACAAAATTTTAAAGAGAACAGAAAAGAATCAATCAAAAATACTTTTCTGTTTAAAAGTTATAAGGGTTTTTTGCCCAGGGACTCATCTGTAATGAAACAGAAAGTTTCCAGGGGTTAGCTCATAAAAACAGAAACGCTTCGGCAGAAACTACGCCAGCCCCAAGGGGAAACGTACTTTGCCCGAAGGCGCTTCCAGAAAACGTTTCAACAGAGAGGGCAGAGAGGCTGACGGTGGGGTCCCACACGTCAGGTTTAAACTTCAAAAAGGGGGGAAACGAAGCTCGTCGGCGCCCGAGAGCCGCGGTGGTCGCCGGCGGCGATCCACGACGAGGCAGGGGGATCGGAGGGTACCTCCGTGCTCAGGGCGCCATTCCGCGTCGGTTGGTGGTGGTGGTGGTCGCCGGCGAGTACCACGTCGACGGCGAGCTTTGCTCCGGCGGACGGCGGCTCGGGTGGTCGAGGAACTCGTCGGAGAGGGCTGCAGAGATCAAATTGACGAGGGGGTTAGGCTTCTGGTGGCTAGAGAGGGTAACGGACGGGGTTTGGGCGCCGGAGATGGCCTCACCGGAGCGAATCGTGGTGGAGGCCGAGGCGGATCAGGGCGGCCGGAGTTGGGGGAGGAGACCTCCTCGAGGTCCTCCGAGTGGCCTGGCGGGGCGTTGGTGAGGAGTGGTGATGCTGCATGCACGAGGGTGAGCTCGGGGGCCCTTTTTATAGGCGGCCCGAGGCGGTTGCCGTGAACGGGGATCTCCGGCGAGTGATTACGGCGGTGCCGTGGATGTGCAGGGGGATTAGGGGCTTGGGCATCGCCGTTGAGGTCCACCGGTCCCATTTAGGCGCTAAACGGGCTGGGGTTTGGTGCTATGGGTGAGCTCGACAGAACGGGGGTGGCGCGGCCCGTCGATGGCAGGGAGCACGTTCCGTGCTTGTCGGGCCACGGCGACGGTGCCACGGGCGTGTGCTGGCACGGCAGGGACACGCGGAGAGCCAGGGGGTGTTGGGCGGCACCGGGTGGCGTGGCGAGAGGGCTCGGGCCCTTGTTGGCCACCACGGGAGGTGCAGCCACCGCAGAAGCTCCCAACGCCAGCGAGGCTCGCTGCTACCGATGCCAGGAATCGGCCAAGCGTGCGTGCGGGGTGCTATCCAGGGAGAAGAGGCTGCGTGCAACGCGCCAGGGCGCACTGTGGCCGTGTGACTGAATCTGACGAAGGAAGAAAGATAACTGAATCTCTGAACTTTCTGAATTTGCAAAGGAATAGTGCAGCTCAGGTGTTCGACAGAATGTTTTTGGCCTCTGGAGATTTTTCCTTGAGCTAATTTTTGGTGGAGTGGCTTCTCATTGCTCAAGAAGGCTGCCTGAATTTTGGTGGAATTTTTGGAGGAGTGTAGATATGAATTTCATCAAATTTGGCAAATCTGGTCCAAACTTGCAGAGACTGAATTTTGAAAAATTTGAAAAGAGGAGTGGATCAAGATGGTTCTGGGTTGTGGGTTCAAAGGACTATCCAGGAGAGTTTGTTTGAGGTCAAACTCAAATGAAAAAGAGTACTTGCTTTGAAAATCCCTCGGGCTCCAAATAATTTTCAGAATTGATTTGAGAGGAAAAATAATTAGAATAAAATCCAAAGCTTGTTTGGATTAGTTGGGACAGAGAACTTAGGTTGATCACAAGGTGTAGGGGAGGTTTTGGAGGGGTTTTACCACATGGGCAAAAATGCCAAGTCATGGGTGGTTCCAAGATATGAAAATCCCAAATTTTCATAGAGTTTCTTTTTAAAAGAAAAAGATTAAACTCCCAAAAAAAATTGTGAGGGAACCAACAGAGAAGAAGTTTCAAAAGATCAAACAACAAAGTTTGAAAAAAATAAAGTCCTAGCCAAAGCAAAGGAAGTTTTCAAGAGGAAGGTTTTCTGAAAAAGAAAAATTTTAAATGGCCTCTCCTCAAAAACCACAAAGTTTTTGATAAAAACCAAATAAAAAATTTTGGAGTGTCACAACACCTACCCCCTTAGGAAAAATCTCGTCCCCGAGATTTCAGCTGATCTTTAAATAGGTGTGGATGCTCTGTCCGAAGAAAATCCTCGCTTTCCCAAGTTGCTTCACTATCGGTGTGATTGCTCCACTGGACTTTGAAAAATTTGATGGTCTTCTGTCGGGTCCTCCTTTCAGACTCCTCCAATATTCTTACGGGACGTTCTCGATAAGTGAGGTCTGGCTGCACATCAATGTTTTCATGGGATACTTGTTTCTCTGGGTTGCTTACGCACTTCCTTAATTGAGAGACGTGGAACACGTCGTGAATGTCGGACAAGTCTTCGGGTAAGTCTAGCTGGTAGGCTACAGTGCCTCTTCGTGCCACTATGCAGAATGGTCCAATGAATCTTGGTGCTAACTTTCCTTTAATCTTAAATCGTTGCAATCCTCTCATAGGGGACACTCTCAGGTATACGAACTCACCGGGTTCAAAGCTGACCCTACGATGTTTCTGATCATAATAACTCTTCTGTCGACTTTGAGCGGTCTTAAGTCGGTCTCTGATTAGCTTGACCTTTTCCTCAGCTTCTCTGAGCAAGTCTGGTCTGAAGATGCGGCTGTCTCCGGTCTCTGACCAATTTAATGGGGTACGACATCTTCGTCCGTATAAAGCCTCAAATGGTGCCATTTGTAGGCTGGCCTGGTAGCTATTGTTATACGCGAATTCGGCGTATGGCAGGCTTTCTTCCGAACTGGTTCCATATGTGAGGACACATGCTCTCAGCATGTCTTCTAAAATCTGGTTTACGCGTTCAGTTTGTCCATTAGTCTGTGGGTGGTATGCGGTACTGAAGGCTAGTTGGGTTCCCAGAGCCTGTTGTAAATGCTCCCAAAATCTTGAGACGAACTGAGTGCCTCTGTCGGATATTATAGTCTTCGGGACACCGTGCAGACAAACTATGCGGGAAAGATAAATCCTGGCAAGCCTCTGAGTGTTGTAGGTTGTCTTCACTGGAATAAAGTGTGCCACTTTGGTCAATTTATCGGTGATGACCCATATGGCATCATTCCCGTGTCGTGACCGAGGTAGTCCGACAATAAAATCCATCCCTATTTCATCCCATTTCCACTCAGCTATTTTGTTAGGTTGCAGTAGTCCGGCTGGTCTCTGATGCTCAGCTTTTATGCGTTGACATGAGTCGCAACATGCAATGAAGGTGGCTATGTCCCTCTTCATACCGTGCCACCAAAATCTTTCCTGAATATCTTTATACATTTTGGTTCCTCCAGGGTGAATTGAATATGGAGTGGTGTGTGCTTCAGCTAAAATTTGTTGTTTAAGGTCTTCTATGTTTGGCACGCATAGCCTTTCTCCGTACCATAATATTCCTTCATTGTCTATGACGAATTCCGAGGCCTTGCCCATACTCAACTTTCTTTTAATTCCTTCAATGCTGGGGTGACCGGGCTGAGCTTCTTTAATTTTCTCCACAAGGTTGGGTTGTATTTCCAAGTTTGATATGGTGCCTTTTGCTACCATTATCAAGTTGAGCTTGGCAAATTCTTGATGGAATTCGGGCCTCAAGCTGTGCAGATAGTTTTCGTCGGAGCTGGGGTTCCGACTCAGGGCATCGGCCACTACATTTGCTTTCCCTGGATGGTAATGGATACCAACGTCATAATCCTTTACCAATTCCAACCAGCGTCGTTTCCGTAAATTTAGTTCTGGCTGCGTGAAAATATATTTGAGACTTTTGTGATCCGTATATATTTCACATCGATTCCCAAGTAAGAAATGCCTCCATTCCTTGAGTGCATGAATAACTGCTGCCATTTCTATGTCATGAGTGGGATAATTTTCCTCATGCTTGCGAAGTTGCCTTGAAGTGTAGGCGACAACCTTGCCTTCTTGCATCAACACGCATCCGAGACCCTTTCTGGACGCGTCACAATATACTTCAAAATTCTTGTGTATGTCGGGTACAATTAATACCGGTGCTGTTGTTAACTTCCACTTGAGCTCTTGGAAACTTATCTCGCAGGCTTCTGCCAATCAAACTTCTTATCTTTCTTGAGCAACTGTGTCATAGGCTTGGCTATGGTGGAAAATCCTTCAATAAATCTGCGGTAATATCCTGCCATTCCCAAGAAACTCCGTATGTCCGTTACGCTGGCCGGTGACTTCCAACCAAGTACAGCCTTGACTTTCTCTGGGTCCACTGCGATACCGTCTTGGGTTAGTACGTGGCCTAGAAAGCCTACTTGTCTTAGCCAAAATTCGCACTTGCTGAACTTGGCATACAATTGGTGTTTTCTTAGCTCTCCTAGCACAATCCTGAGATGTTCTGCGTGCTCTTCTGGTGTCTTGGAGTATACCAGAATATCTTCGATGAATACCACGACGAACTTGTCCATAAACTTCATAAATACTTTGTTCATGAGGTGAACAAAATATGCTGGGGCGTTAGTTAATCCAAATGGCATCACTGTGAACTCGTACAGTCCATATCTGGAGGTGAAGGCTGTTTTGTGGATATCTTCCGTTCGCACCTTCAATTGATGGTATCCTGACCTTAAGTCAATTTTTGAGAATACCTTGGCCTGAGCGAGTTGATCAAACAAATCGTTTATCCTTGGCATCGGGTATTTGTTTCTGACTGTGACCATGTTAAGTGCTCGATAGTCAATACACAATCTCAGCGTTCCATCCTTCTTTATGGGTCCAAACTTCTTATCTTTTATTGGAGAATAAATGGGTTAGTCCATCCACAGGAATAATCATTTAACCGGAATTAGCACTCATGCGAATCATTGGAGTCTCTGTCATCAAAACTGACATTTGATTAGGATAAGATAATATCGATCTAGGACATGGAATAGATGATTTGGAGGAATATATGACTCTGCAGAGTTTGTACAAAATTATTCCCACAGCCAACGGATTTCCGTAGTCACAAAGGACTAGTTCCGTTTATGGTATTTCGGAAGAAAACACAGCTAACCGGTGCACACCCATGCTACCTCTCGATGCTAGGAATCACCCTAGACATCGTCCAAGAAAAACTTTTGAGACGAGGAGATCACAATCTCCAATAGCATGGGATCTAATTTATATACGCGCGCTCTAAGGGGTGCCCCCCTCTCGGTCCCAACCGGAAACACCCATGCTCCCTGACCGGATGACTGGCTTTAATCCAGGGCCATGGAACCATCATCACGGCCTCTCCTTTTGGTGTGTACCAGAAAAGCGGTTTGCAACTTACTAAACCATATTCCTTGCGGAAAACATGTGGTAGTACAGGGAAGGAAATGAGAGGAACTGGACCGATACGGTTTGACACTGAAGTCACATAGTCCGGCATAAGACTGGCATGCTACAACACTGCCATCTCACCCATCCTCATGCCAACACATGGCCATTCATACTCACATCCATCCACTTATGGATCACCGAACTCACTTACCTCATTATCGCATAAAATAACGTTCATCGATATGCTTCTCAACATGCCATAAAACTAACTAAATGCAAAACATGCCAAGACACTCATCATATCAAAAGTTCAAACATGCTTGCCTGGTTCAGAGTAGTCGGAGCCTAGCTCGGTGAAGTTCGCGGCTCCGTCACCTCGTTCGGTATCTACGGTATAAAGAAAATATATGCGCTATCGTAAATACCAATGAGTGCACAAAAAGTATTCCAAATATTTTTCAATTAAATCTGATAAAAAACTAGACAAAATTTAAAGAGAACAGAAAAAGAATCAATCAAAAATACTTTTTTGTTTAAAAGTTACAAGGGTTTTTTGCCCAGGGACTCATCTGTAATGAAACAGAAAGTTTCCAGCGGCTAGCTTATAAAAACAGAAACACTTCGGCAGAAACTACGCCAGCCCCAAGGGAAAACGTACTTTGCCTGAAGGCGCTTCTAGAAAACGTTTCAACAGAGAGGGCAGAGAGGCTGACGGTGGGGTCCCACACATCAAGTTTAAACTTCAAAAAGGGGGAAAACGAAGCTCGTCGGCGCCCGAGAGCCGCGGTGGTCGCCGGCGGCGATCCACGACGAGGCAGGGGGATCGGAGGGTACCTCTGTGCTCAGGGCGCCATTCCGCGTCGGTTGGTGGTGGTGGTGGTCGCCAGCGAGTACCACGTCGACGGCAAGCTTTGCTCCGGCGGACGGCGGCTCGGGTGGTTGAGGAACTCGTCGGAGAGGGCTGCAGAGATCAAATTGACGAGGGGGTTAGGCTTCTGGTGGCTAGAGAGGGTAACGGACGGGGTTTGGGCGCCGGAGATGGCCTCACCGGAGCGAATCGTGGTGGAGGCCGGGGCGGATCAGGGCGACCGGAGTTGGGGGAGGAGACCTCCTCGAGGTCCTCCGAGTGGCCTGGCGGGGCGTTGGTGAGGAGTGGTGATGCTGCGTGCACGAGGGTGAGCTCGGGGGCCCTTTTTATAGGCGGCCCGAGGCGGTTGCCGTGAACGGGGACCTCCGGCGAGTGATTACGGCGGTGCCATGGATGTGCAGGGGGATTAGGGGCTTGGGCATCGCCGTTGAGGTCCACCGGTCCCATTTAGGCGCTAAACGGGCTGGGGTTTGGTGCTATGGGTGAGCTCGACGGAACGGGGGTGGCGCGGCCCGTCGGCGGCAGGGAGCACATTCCGTGCTTGCCGGGCCACGGCGAAGGTGCCACGGGCGTGCACTGGCACGACAGGGACACGCGGAGAGCCAGGGGGTGTTGGGCGGCGCCGGGTGGCGTGGCGAGAGGGCTCGGGACCTTGTTGGCCGCCACGGGAGGTGCAGCCACCGCAGAAGCTCCCAACGCCGGCGAGGCTCGCTGCTACCGACGCCAGGAATCGGCCAAGCGTGCGTGCGGGGTGCTGGCCAGGGAGAAGAGGCTGCGTGCAACGCGCCAGGGCGCACTGTGGCCGTGTGACTGAATCTGACGAAGGAAGAAAGATAACTGAATCTCTGAACTTTCTGAATTTGCAAAGGAATAGTGCAGCTCAGGTGTTCGACAGAATGTTTTTGGCCTCTGGAGATTTTTCCTTGAGCTGATTTTTGGTGGAGTGGCTTCTCATTGCTCAAGAAGGCTGCCTGAATTTTGGTGGAATTTTTGGAGGAGTGTAGATATGAATTTCATCAAATTTGGCAAATCTGGTCCAAACTTGCAGAGACTGAATTTTGAAAAATTTGAAAAGAGGAGGAGTGGATCAAGATGGTTCTGGGTTGTGGGTTCAAAGGACTATCCAGGAGAGTTGGTTTGAGGTCAAACTCAAATGAAAAAGAGTACTTGCTTTGAAAATCCCTCAGGTTCCAAATAATTTTCAGAATTGATTGGAGAGGAAAAATAATTAGAATAAAATCCAAAACTTGTTTGGATTAGTTGGGACAGAGAACTTAGGTTGATCACAAGGTGTAGGGGAGGTTTTGGAGGGGTTTTACCATATGGGCAAAAATGCCAAGTCATGGGTGGTTCCAAGATATGAAAATCCCAAATTTTCATAGAGTTTCTTTTTAAAAGAAAAAGATTAAACTCCCAAAAAAAATTGTGAGGGAACCAACAGAGAAGAAGTTTCAAAAGATCAAACACCAAAGTTTGAAAAAAATAAAGTCCTAGCCAAAGGAAAGGAAGTTTTCAAGAGGAAGGTTTTCTGAAAAAGAAAAATTTTAAATGGCCTCTCCTCAAAAACCACAAAGTTTTTGATAAAAACCAAATAAAAATTTTTGGAGTGTCACAACACCTACCCCCTTAGGAAAAATCTCGTCCCCAAGATTTCAGCTGATCCTTAAATAGGTGTGGATGCTCTGTCCGAAGAAAATCCTCGCTTTCCCAAGTTGCTTCACTGTCGGTGTGATTGCTCCACTGGACTTTGAAAAATTTGATGGTCTTCTGTCGGGTCCTCCTTTCAGACTCCTCCAATATTCTTACGGGACGTTCTCGATAAGTGAGGTCTGGCTGCACATCAATGTTTTCATGGGATACTTGTTTCTCTGGGTTGCTTACGCACTTCCTTAATTGAGAGACGTGGAACACGTCGTGAATGTCGGACAAGTCTTCGGGTAAGTCTAGCTGGTAGGCTACAGTGCCTCTTCGTGCCACTATGCAGAATGGTCCAATGAATCTTGGTGCTAACTTTCCTTTAATCTTAAACCGTTGCAATCCTCTCATAGGGGACACTCTCAGGTATACGAACTCACCGGGTTCAAAGCTGACCCTACGATGTTTCTGATCATAATAACTCTTCTGTCGACTTTGAGCGGTCTTAAGTCGGTCTCTGATTAGCTTGACCTTTTCCTCGGCTTCTCTGAGCAAGTCTGGTCTGAAGATGCGGCTGTCTCCGGTCTTTGACCAATTTAATGGGGTACGACATCTTCGTCCGTATAAAGCCTCAAATGGTGCCATTTGTAGGCTGGCCTGGTAGCTATTGTTATACGCGAATTCGGAGTATGGCAGGCTTTCTTACCAACTGGTTCCATATGTGAGGACACATGCTCTCAGCATGTCTTCTAAAATCTGGTTTACGCGTTCAGTCTGTCCATCAGTCTGTGGGTGGTATGCGGTACTGAAGGCTAGTTGGGTTCCCAGAGCCTGTTGTAAATGCTCCCAAAATCTTGAGACGAACTGAGTGCCTCTGTCGGATATTATAGTCTTCGGGACACCGTGCAGACAAATTATGCGGGAAAGATAAATCCTCGCAAGCCTCTGAGTGTTGTAGGTTGTCTTCACTGGAATAAAGTGTGCCACTTTGGTCAATTTATCGGTGATGACCCATATGGCATCATTCCCGTGTCGTGACCAAGGTAGTCCAACAATAAAATCCATCCCTATTTCATCCCATTTCCACTCAGGTATTTTGTTAGGTTGCAGTAGTCCGGCTGGTCTCTGATGCTCAGCTTTTATGCGTTGACATGAGTCGCAACATGCAATGAAGGTGGCTATGTCCCTCTTCATACCGTGCCACCAAAATCTTTCCTGAATATCTTTATACATTTTGGTTCCTCCAGGGTGAATTGAATATGGAGTGGTGTGTGCTTCAGCTAAAATTTGCTGTTTAATATCTTCTATGTTTGGCACGCATAGCCTTTCTCCGTACCATAATATTCCTTCATTGTCTATGACGAATTCCGAGGCCTTGCCCATACTCAACTTTCTTTTAATTCCTTCAATGCTGGGGTGACCGGGCTGAGCTTCTTTAATTTTCTCCACAAGGTTGGTTGCTGTGGTTTCGTTGTGCACTATAGGTCCAGGCATTGTGGCTCGGTTTGGGGTAGCGGCTGTGCGGTGCTGTGTTGGGACTAGCGTGCCCTTTTTATAGGAAAAAGGGGGCGGAGTCTTCCTTCGCACGCTTGCGAGAAAGGACTATTTAGGGGCCGGTCACTGGCGCATGAGTTACTGGTTAGGTTGATAGGTTGGGCACCGACTGCCAAAAGGTGTTGGGTCACTGTGTGGCTATCTTGCACGAGAAGCTTGGCTGGTGTTTGGCTAAGGTCTAGTGGGTTGCTTTGCCTAAGTTTATTGACCTGGCTAAGATAGGATTAGCCAATGGTCAGCCTGGCTAAGATAGGATTAGCTAAGATAGGATTATCCAATTAGTCTAGTGGATAGCCACACAGTGACCCAACACCTTTTGGCAGTCGGTGCCCAACCTATCAACCTAACCAGTAACTCATGCGCCAGTGACCGGCCCCTAAATAGTCCTTTCTCGCAAGCGTGCGAAGGAAGACTCCGCCCCCTTTTTCCTATAAAAAGGGCACGCTAGTCCCAACACAGCACCGCACAGCCGCTACCCCAAACCGAGCCACAATGCCTGGACCTATAGTGCACAACGAAACCACAGCAACCAACCTTGTGGAGAAAATTAAAGAAGCTCAGCCCGGTCACCCCAGCATTGAAGGAATTAAAAGAAAGTTGAGTATGGGCAAGGCCTCGGAATTCGTCATAGACAATGAAGGAATATTATGGTACGGAGAAAGGCTATGCGTGCCAAACATAGAAGACCTTAAACAGCAAATTTTAGCTGAAGAACACACCACTCCATATTCAATTCACCCTGGAGGAACCAAAATGTATAAAGATATTCAGGAAAGATTTTGGTGGCACGGTATGAAGAGGGACATAGCCACCTTCATTGCATGTTGCGACTCATGTCAACGCATAAAAGCTGAGCATCAGAGACCAGCCGGACTACTGCAACCTAACAAAATACCTGAGTGGAAATGGGATGAAACAGGGATGGATTTTATTGTCGGACTACCTCGGTCACGACACGGGAATGATGCCATATGGGTCATCACCGATAAATTGACCAAAGTGGCACACTTTATTCCAGTGAAGACAACCTACAACACTCAGAGGCTTGCCAGGATTTATCTTTCCCGCATAGTTTGTCTGCACGGTGTCCCGAAGACTATAATATCCGACAGAGGCACTCAGTTCATGTCAAGATTTTGGGAGCATTTACAACAGGCTCTGGGAACCCAACTAGCCTTCAGTACCGCATACCACCCACAGACCGATGGACAGACTGAACACGTAAACCAGATTTTAGAAGACATGCTGAGAGCATGTGTCCTCACATATGGAACCAGTTGGGGAGAAAGCCTGCCATACGCCGAATTCGCGTATAACAATAGCTACCAGGCCAGCCTACAAATGGCACCATTTGAGGCTTTATACGGAGGAAGATGTCGCACCCCATTAAATTGGTCAGAGACCGGAGACAGCCGCATCTTCGGACCAGACTTGCTCAGAGAAGCCGAGGAAAAGGTCAAGCTAATCAGAGACCGACTTAAGACCGCTCAAAGTCGACAGAAGAGTTATTATGATCAGAAACATCGTAGGGTCAGCTTTGAACCCGGTGAGTTCGTATACCTGAGAGTGTCCCCTATGAGAGGATTGCAACGGTTTAAGATTAAAGGAAAGTTAGCACCAAGATTCATTGGACCATTCTACATAGTGGCACGAAGAGGCACTGTAGCCTACCAGCTAGACTTACCCGAAGACTTGTCTGACATTCACGACGTGTTCCACGTCTCTCAATTAAGGAAGTGCGTAAGCAACCCAGAGAAACAAGTATCCCATGAAAACATTGATGTGCAGCCAGACCTCACTTATCGAGAATGTCCCGTAAGAATATTGGAGGAGTCTAAAAGGAGGACCCGACAGAAGACCATCAAAATTTTCAAAGTCCAGTGGAGCAATCACACCGACAGTGAAGCATCTTCGGACAGAGCATCCACACCTATTTAAAGATCAGCTGAAATCTCGGGGACGAGATTTTTCCTAAGGGGGTAGGTGTCATGACACTCCAAAATTTTTTATTTGGTTTTTATCAAAAACTTTGTGGTTTTTGAGGAGAGGCCATTTAAAATTTTTCTTTTTCAGAAAACCTTCCTCTTGAAAACTTCCTTTGCTTTGGCTAGGACTTTATTTTTTTCAAACTTTGGTGTTTGATCTTTTGAAACTTCTTCTCTGCTGGTTCCCTCACAAATTTTTTTTTGGGAGTTTAATCTTTTTCTTTTAAAAAGAAACTCTATGAAAATTTGGGATTTTCATATCTTGGAACCACCCATGATTTGGCATTTTTGCCCATGTGGTAAAACCCCTCCAAAACCTCCCCTACACCTTGTGATCAACCTAAGTTCTCTGTCCCAACTAATCCAAACAAGTTTTGGATTTTATTCTAATTATTTTTCCTCTCAAATCAATTCTGAAAATTATTTGGAGCCTGAGGGATTTTCAAAGCAAGTACTCTTTTTCATTTGAGTTTGACCTCAAACCAACTCTCCTGGATAGTCCTTTGAACCCACAACCCAGAACCATCTTGATCCACTCCTCCTCTTTTCAAATTTTTCAAAATTCAGTCTCTGCAAGTTTCGACCAGATTTGCCAAATTCGATGAAATTCATATCTACACTCCTCCAAAAATTCCACCAAAATTCAGGCAGCCTTCTTGAGCAATGAGAAGCCACTCCACCAAAAATCAGCTCAAGGAAAAATATCCAGAGGCCAAAAACATTCTGTCGAACACCTAAGCTGCACTATTCCTTTGCAAATTCAGAAAGTTCAGAGATTCAGTTATCTTTCTTCCTTCGTCAGATTCGGTCACGCGGCCACAGTGCGCCCTGGCGCGTTGCACGCAACCTCTTCTCCCTGGCCAGCACCCCGCATGCACGCTTGGCCGATTCCTGGCATCGGTAGCAGCGAGCCTCGCCGACGTTGGGAGCTTCTGCGGTGGCTGCACCTCCCGTGGCGGCCAACAAGGGCCCGAGCCCTCTCGCCACGCCACCCGGCGCCGCCCAACACCCCTTGGCTCTCCGCGTGTCCCTGCCGTGCCAGCGCACGCCCGTGGCACCGTCGCCGTGGCCCGGCAAGCACGGAACGTGCTCCCTGCCGCCGACGGGCCGCGCCACCCCCGTTCCGTCGAGCTCACCCATAGCACCTAAATGGGACCGGTGGACCTCAACGGCGATGCCCAAGCCCCTAATCCCCCTGCACATCCACGGCACCGCCGTAATCACTCGCGGGAGATCCCCGTTCATGGCAACCGCCACGGGCCGCCTATAAAAAGGGCCCCCGAGCTCACCCTCGTGCACGCAGCATCACCACTCCTCACCAACGCCCCGCCAGGCCACTCGGAGGACCTCGAGTAGGTCTCCTCCCCCAACTCCGGCCGCCCTGATCCGCCGCGGCCTCCACCACGATTCGCTCCGGTGAGGCCATCTTCGGCGCCCAAACCCCGTCCGTTACCCTCTCTAGCCACCAGAAGCCTAACCCCCTTGTCAATTTGATCTCTGCAGCCCTCTCCGACGAGTTCCTCAACCACCCGAGCCGCCGTCCGCCGGAGCAAAGCTCGCCGTCGACGTGGTACTCGCCGGCGACCACCACCACCACCAACCGACGCGGAATGGCGCCCTGAGCACGGAGGTACCCTCCGATCCCCCTGCCCCACCGTGGATCGCCGCTGGCGACCACCACGGCTCTCGGGCACCGACGAGCTTCGTTTCCCCCCTTTTTGAAGTTTAAACCCGACGTGTGGGACCCCACCGTCAGCCTCTCTGCCCTCTCTGTTGAAACATTTTCTGGAAGCGCCTTCGGGCAAAGTACATTTTCCCTTGGGGCTGGCGTAGTTTCTGCCGAAGCGTTTCTGTTTTTATGAGCTAGCCCCTGGAAACTTTCTGTTTCATTACAGTTGAGTCCCTGGGCAAAAAACCCTTATAACTTTTAAACAGAAAAGTATTTTTGATTGATTCTTTTTCTGTTCTCTTTACAATTTTGTCTAGTTTTTTATCAGGTTTAATTGAGAAATATTTGGAATACTTTTTGTGCACTCATTGGTATTTACGATAGCGCATATATTTTCTTTATACCGTAGATACCGAAGGAGGTGACGGAGCCGCGAACTTCACCGAGCTAGGCTCCGACTACTCTGAACCAGGCAAGCATGTTTGAACTTTTGATATGATGAGTGTCTTGGCATGTTTTGCATTTAGTTAGTTTTATGGCATGTTGAGAAGCATATCGATGAACGTTATTTTATGCGATAATGAGGTAAGTGAGTTCGGTGATCCATAAGTGGATGGATGTGAGTATGAATGGCCATGTGTTGGCATGAGGATGGGTGAGATGGCAGTGTTGTAGCATGCCAGTCTTATGCCGGACTATGTGACCTCAGTGTCAAACCGTATCGGTCCAGTTCCTCTAATTTCCTTCCCTGTACTACCACATGTTTTCCGCAAGGAATATGGTTTAGTAAGTTGCAAACCGCTTTTCTGGTACACACCAAAAGGAGAGGCTGTGATGATGGTTCCATGGCCCTGGATTAAAGCCAGTCATCCGGTCAGGGGGCATGGGTGTTTCCGGTTGGGACCGAGAGGGGGGCACCCCTTAGAGCGCGCGTATATAAATTTGATCCCATGCTATTCGAGATTGTGATCTCCCCGTCTCAAAAGTTTTTCTTGGACGATGTCTAGGGTGATTCCTAGCATCGAGAGGTAGGATGGGTGTGTACCGGTTAGCTGTGTTTTCTTCCGAAATACCGTAAACGGAACTAGTCCTTCGTGACTACGAAAATCCGTTGGCTGTGGGAATAATTTTGTACAAACTCTGCAGAGTCATATATTCCTCCAGATCATCTATTCCATGTCCTAGATCGATATTATCTTATCCTAATCAAATGTCAATTTTGATGACAGAGACTCCGGTGATTCGCATGAGTGCTAATTCCGGTTAAATGATTATTCCTGTGGATGGACTAACCCATTTATTCTCATGAATTAAATGTTTATTATGAGTATTATTTACTTGTGAATCAAAGCCCTTTCTGCGATGTCGCTCAGACGTCCGACTGTGGCATTGTTGTATTTTAATTTCTTTTAAAGCCCTTTCTGTGATGTCGCCCCGACGTCCGACTGTGGCATTTCTTTTAAAGCCCTTTCTGTGATGTCGCCCCAACGTCCGATTGTGGCATTTATTTTGAAGAAAAAGATTAAACTCCCAAAAAAAAATTTGTGAGGGAACCAACAGAGAAGAAGTTTCAAAAGATCAAACACCAAAGTTTGAAAAAAATAAAGTCCTAGCCAAAGCAAAGGAAGTTTTCAAGAGGAAGGTTTTCTGAAAAAGAAAAATTTTAAATGGCCTCTCCTCAAAAACCACGAAGTTTTTGATAAAAACCAAATAAAAAATTTTGGAGTGTCACAACACCTACCCCCTTAGGAAAAATCTCGTCCCCGAGATTCCAGCTGATCTTTAAATAGGTGTGGATGCTCTGTCCGAAGAAAATCCTCGCTTTCCCAAGTTGCTTCACTGTCGGTGTGATTGCTCCACTGGACTTTGAAAAATTTGATGGTCTTCTGTCGGGTCCTCCTTTCAGACTCCTCCAATATTCTTACGGGATGTTCTCGATAAGTGAGGTCTGGCTGCACATCAATGTTTTCATGGGATACTTGTTTCTCTGGGTTGCTTACGCACTTCCTTAATTGAGAGACGTGGCATTTATCTGAAACAGCCTCGAATAGGTTTAATCTCTGCAGAGGGTGTACTCTTTACCCACGAGTAACGGATTTCTTTAGCCCATCGGGACTAATTCCGTCTACGGCCTTTTTGCTGAAAACACACCTAACTTGCACACACCAGCTTAACTCACACGTGTCTGGAATCACCCACGACACCTGTTAAGCAAACTCTAAGTGGGGAGGCTACAACCTCGCGTAGCATGGGATCAAATTTATATCGCGCGCTCTAAGGGGTGGCCTCCCCTCTCGGTTCCAACCGGAAACACCCATGCCCCCGGACCAGGTGGCCTGCCTACCAGCTACAACCAGTATCTTCCACCATGGCCTCTCTATACGGTGTGTGCTAGAAAGAGGTTAACAACTTACTGAACCGTACTCTACTTGCTGTAGAGACGAGTGGTAGTACGAAACAAGTATGGGGGTTACTGGAACAAGACTTGATCTACGGTCGACTCAGGAGGTTTAAGTATTCCCTGCATGATTAGTATAACAAATATATTTCAACCAACAGGGTCACTGCTCATATCACTTTACCATGCCATACCGGACATAACCGTCCCGACGGAGACCGGCGACAAACTCATGCCTACCCAAGGCTGAGGTTTTCCCGGGTTCCTGCCGGTATGCATGCAAGGCACATGAGGGTGAATATCATCACAAGTGTGTTCATTTCCAACAGCCTGGAAATCACTAATATGCACTCATGCATATGATCATACCACATGAAATAACGAGTCCTTCGAAATGCGGTGGTGTTATGAATGTATCCACGATCACACCAAAAATATTATGCCGGGATTCAGAATGCTTGCCTTCAACGTTGCGGAGGGTTGGGGGTGCTCTCCAAAAACTTTTAAAAGTTTCTTCTCTCTCCCCAAAATCCTATTTAAAAATATATTGAATTAACACACATTTCAAAAACAGTACAAAAAGTTGTTTGAAATTTTTTCAAATAAATCTTAAAATAAACTAGACCAAATTTGAGGAAGGTAGGAAAAAGAATCAACTCATTTGGAGTTATATTTAAAACGTTATAGCCAGTCAAAGATTTGGTCAAATCTGTTTTTAAAATAAAACAGAAAAGAAAACGTTTCAGATAGAAATATGCTTTCGGAGTGGGGAAAACATACTGGGTGGATTACGTCTTCACTTAAACACGCGTGGCGGTGGAGTGGGTCACTGACAGTGGGTCCAGAGGGCCCACTGGTCAGGGTTGACCAGTCTTCTCCCTCCTCTTTCTCTGTCCCGAGCGGAGGCGGGACTCCGGCGATCGCCGCCGGCGATTGGCGGCTCCGTTCGAGAAACCAAAGTCATCCATGGGTTCAGGGGATCGAGGCGGTCCCGCCGGTGGGTGTTACGGCCTCGGAAGTGGACGGGGTCGTCGGCGGTGAGCTTCGCGGCGGACGGAGAGCTTCGGGAGCAGAGTGGTTTTGGGGCTACGGTGGTCCTCGATCAAAATCGAATAGTGGGAATGGTTTACGGGAGGATGAGGGTGCTCTTGGTGGAGAGAACGGAGAGTGGGAAGCCCTGGTGGTGCCGAATTGGCCGGGGCAGTGGTGGCGGCTGCAGTTGCCGGAGGTGGGTAAGAAGACCTCCCCCGGGTCGATTGGCTGCCATGGGAGGACTAGGGGAGCATTCTACGGCTTCCTGTGTGCTCGGGGAGGCTCGGGGGCCTCCTTTTATAGCTCATCGAGGTCGGTTCCGCGGCGGCCGGATAAGCTCTCCAGCGAACCGCCTCTCTGTAGCTTGCAGGGCAATGTGGCGTGGCTGGGGATGACGGCAGGAGCTAGCGGACGATTGGGCACTGCTCCAGGGGCGAGCTGGCGAGCGGAGGTGGCTTTGGGGGCGCCGACATGGGCAGAGGCTGTCGGGCGGCGGCGGCGGCTAGCTCTTGGCTTGCCGGGCGTGGCGAGGGGTGGCTTGGCGCGTAGCGGTGAGAAAGGGAGTGCGCGGCAAGGTTCTGCACTGTGGGCCAAAACCGTGGGGGCCAGCGTGTCGGCTCGTGTGCGCGGCTGCAATATGCGTGCTTTGGGCGCGCCCAGCGCATGCACACCAGATGCTCGGCGAAATGCCATGGCACTCCAGAGCGCTTGGTTGAGGCTGGGAGTTAGCAGGTCTAGGTTTGGGCTCGCAAGGGGATCAGTGGACAAGCTGGTTTGGTCAGGAGATCAGGTTTATAGTGCAATGCCAAAACTCATGTCAAAACAGATCATGCCCGTAGGGTGTTTGACAAAATGCTAAGGGCATTTAGACAAGTCTTGGAGTGGTCAAAAACTCTAGATGGGGGTCTCTTTAGATGCAAGAGAGAGTGGTGAGGTTAGTTGGCCAAAAGCAGAAAGTTGCTAGTGTAAGTTTAACAAAACTTCAATATTGGACAGAAAACAAATGGCATTGTTGCAAGCACTTAGAATCATCCAATGGGTCCACTCTCCTGGACATAAGGGTTTGGCAAGGGGAACTACCAGTAGGAGAAATAATCATGGATATAGGAGCAACTAAAATGGTGGTTGCTGTGGTTTCGTTGTGCACTATAGGTCCAGGCATTGTGGCTCGGCTTGGGGTAGCGGCTGTGCGGTGCTGTGTTGGGACTAGCATGCCCTTTTTATAGGAAAAAGGGGGCGGAGTCTTCCTTCGCACGCTTGCGAGAAAGGACTATTTAGGGGCCGGTCACTGGCGCATGAGTGACAGGTTAGGTTGATAGGTTGGGCACCGACTGCCAAAAGGTGTTGGGTCACTGTGTGGCTATCTTGCACGAGAAGCTTGGCTGGGGTTTGGTTAAGGTCTCGTGGGTTGGTTTGCCTAAGTTTTTCGATCTGTCTATGATAGGATTAGCCAATGGTCAGCCTGGCTCTGATACCAAGCTTGTCACGACCGGTTTTCCAATAAAAATATTTATTGAGAAACCAATCTTTTAAGTCCAGTATGAGAGAAATCCTCCTCACTGGTAGACAAATTCTTGATACAATAAGCTAGTAGCATAAAATATATTACAGGGTCGAACTACGGTAGCTCAACCAAATTATTACAAGAACGCTAATAATTATACAAATGGCGGACATGACACAGTGGTGTGAAGGCAAACTACTGAATCGAGGATAGGGCGGTGGTGGAAAAACACAGCGGGGAGAGAAATACAAGACTCTAAGTCTGTCTTTTCATCGAGCGTCGAGGTGAGGCTCGATGAATTTATTTGGTAGCGGAAGCGGATATAAAACAGTGACCAAATCCAGGGTCGCACGAGACTGACTGGGACTCCTCTAGGTGTCGGACTCGCTATCAAACTCTTCATCCATGAGATCGCCTTCGTCAGCATCTGGCCAAATCAACAAGCCAGTGAGTACTTTGAAAGTACTCGCAAGACAGTTCAGACGTAAGATATAACAAATGCATGCATGGATGCGTCATGATTAATTCACCAATGTACATTCAAAAATTAGCATAACAAGGTAAGTAAAAGGGAAACGGCGGTAGTCCGTCTGAAACCCCAACAAAGCATAAATAAACACCGATCGGGTGTCTGAAGCGACGCCTCGAAAGGTGAACAAATAAATATAAGGAAATGATGCCACAGTCGGGCGTCTTAGCGACACCACATAAAGGGCTTTAAAAGAAATGCCACAGTCGGACATCGGGGCGACATCACAGAAAGGGCTTTAAAAGAAAGTAAAATACAACAATGCCACAGTCGGACGTCTGAGCGACATCACAGAAAGGGCTTTAAAAGAAATGCCACAGTCGGACGTCGGGGCGACATCACAGAAAGGGCTTTAAAATAAATGCCACAGTCGGACGTCGGGGCGACATCACAGAAAGGGCTTTAAAAGAAATGCCACAGTCGGACGAAGGGGCGACATCACAGAAAGGGCTTTAAAAGAAAGTAAAATACAACAATGCCACAGTCGGACGTCTGAGCGACATCGCAGAAAGGGCTTTGATTCACAAGTAAATAATACTCATAATAAACATTTAATTCATGAGAATAAATGGGTTAGTCCATCCACAGGAATAATCATTTAACCGGAATTAGCACTCATGCGAATCACCGGAGTCTCTGTCATCAAAACTGACATTTGATTAGGATAAGATAATATCGATCTAGGACATGGAATAGATGATTTGGAGGAATATATGACTCTGCAGAGTTTGTACAAAATTATTCCCACAGCCAACGGATTTCCGTAGTCACGAAGGACTAGTTCCGTTTACGGTATTTCGGAAGAAAACACAGCTAACCGGTACACACCCATCCTACCTCTCGATGCTAGGAATCACCCTAGACATCATCCAAGAAAAACTTTTGAGACGGGGAGATCACAATCTCGAATAGCATGGGATCAAATTTATATACGCGCGCTCTAAGGGGTGCCCCCCTCTCGGTCCCAACCGGAAACACCCATGCCCCCTGACCGGATGACTGGCTTTAATCTAGGGCCATGGAACCATCATCACGGCCTCTCCTTTTGGTGTGTACCAGAAAAGCAGTTTGCAACTTACTAAACCATATTCCTTGCGGAAAACATGTGGTAGTACAGGGAAGGAAATGAGAGGAACTGGACCGATACGGTTTGACACTGAAGTCACATAGTCCGGCATAAGACTGGCATGCTACAACACTGCCATCTCACCCATCCTCATGCCAACACATGGCCATTCATACTCACATCCATCCACTTATGGATCACCGAACTCACTTACCTCATTATCGCATAAAATAACGTTCATCGATATGCTTCTCAACATGCCATAAAACTAACTAAATGCAAAACATGCCAAGACACTCATCATATCAAAAGTTCAAACATGCTTGCCTGGCTCAGAGTAGTCGGAGCCTAGCTTGGTGAAGTCCGCGGCTCCGTCACCTCCTTCAGTATCTATGGTATAAAGAAAATATATGCGCTATCGTAAATACCAATGAGTGCGCATAAAGTATTCCAAATTTTTTTCACTTAAATCTGATAAAAAACTAGACAAAATTTTAAAGAGAACATAAAAAGAATCAATCAAAAATACTTTTCTGTTTAAAAGTTATAAGGGTTTTTTGCCCAGGGACTCATCTGTAATGAAACAGAAAGTTTCCAGGGGCTAGCTCATAAAAACAGAAACGCTTCGGCAGAAACTACGCCAGCCCCAAGGGAAAACGTACTTTGCCCGAAGGCGCTTCCAGAAAACGTTTCAAGAGAGAGGGCAGAGAGGCTGACGGTGGGGTCCCACACGTCAGGTTTAAACTTCAAAAAAGGGGGAAACGAAGCTCGTCGACGCCCGAGAGCCGCGGTGGTCACCGGCGGCGTTCCACGGTGAGGCAGGGGGATCGGAGGGTACCTCCGTGCTTAGGGCGCCATTCCGCGTCGGTTGGTGGTGGTGGTGGTCGCCGGCGAGTACCACGTCGACGGCGAGCTTTGCTCCGGCGGACGGCGGCTCAGGTGGTCGAGGAACTCGTCAGAGAGGGCTGCAGAGATCAAATTGACGAGGGGGTTAGGCTTCTGGTGGCTAGAGAGGGTAACGGACGGGGTTTGGTCGCCGGAGATGGCCTCACCGGAGCGAATCGTGGTGGAGGCTGAGGCGGATCAGGGCGGCCGGAGTTGGGGGAGGAGACCTCCTCGAGGTCCTCCGAGTGGCCTGGCGGGGCGTTGGTGAGGAGTGGTGATGCTGCGTGCACGAGGGTGAGCTCGGGGGCCCTTTTTATAGGCGGCCCGAGGCGGTTTCTGTGAACGGGGATCTCTGGCGAGTGATTACGGCGGTGCCATGGATGTGCAGGGGGATTAGGGGCTTGGGCATCGCCGTTGAGGTCCACCGGTCCCATTTAGGCGCTAAACAGGCTGGGGTTTGGTGCTATGGGTGAGCTCGATGGAACGGGGGTGGCGCGGCCCGTCGGCGGCAGGGAGCACGTTCCGTGCTTGCCGGGCCACGGCGACGGTGCCACGGGCGTGCGCTGGCACGGCAGGGACACGCGGAGAGCCAGGGGGTGTTGGGCGGCGCCGGGTGGCGTGGCGAGAGGGCTCGGGCCCTTGTTGGCCGCCATGGGAGGTGCAGCCACCGCAGAAGCTCCCAACACCGGCGAGGCTCGCTGCTATCGACGCCAGGAATCGGCCAAGCGTGCGTGCGGGGTGCTGGCCAGGGAGAAGAGGCTGCGTGCAACGCGCCAGGGCGCACTGTGGCCGCGTGACCGAATCTGAAGAAGGAAGAAAGATAACTGAATCTCTGAACTTTCTGAATTTGCAAAGGAATAGTGCAGCTCAGGTGTTCGACAGAATGTTTTTGGCCTCTGGAGATTTTTCCTTGAGCTGATTTTTGGTGGAGTGGCTTCTCATTGCTCAAGAAGGCTGCCTGAATTTTGGTGGAATTTTTGGAGGAGTGTAGATATGAATTTCATCAAATTTGGCAAATCTGGTCCAAACTTGCAGAGACTGAATTTTGAAAAATTTCAAAAGGGGAGGAGTGGATCAAGATGGTTCTGGGTTGTGGGTTCAAAGGACTATCCAGGAGAGTTGGTTTGAGGTCAAACTCAAATGAAAAAGAGTACTTGCTTTGAAAATCCCTCAGGCTCCAAATAATTTTCAGAATTGATTTGAGAGGAAAAATAATTAGAATAAAATCCAAAACTTGTTTGGATTAGTTGGGACAGAGAACTTAGGTTGATCACAAGGTGTAGGGGAGGTTTTGGAGGGGTTTTACCACATGGGCAAAAATGCCAAGTCATGGGTGGTTCCAAGATATGAAAATCCCAAATTTTCATAGAGTTTCTTTTTAAAAGAAAAAGATTAAACTCCCAAAAAAAATTGTGAGGGAACCAACAGAGAAGAAGTTTCAAAAGATCAAACACCAAAGTTTGAAAAAAATAAAGTCCTAGCCAAAGCAAAGGAAGTTTTCAAGAGGAAGGTTTTCTGAAAAAGAAAAATTTTAAATGGCCTCTCCTCAAAAACCACAAAGTTTTTGATAAAAACCAAATAAAAAATTTTGGAGTGTCACAACACCTACCCCCTTAGGAAAAATCTCATCCCCGAGATTTCAGCTGATCTTTAAATAGGTGTGGATGCACTGTCCGAAGAAAATCCTCGCTTTCTCAAGTTGCTTCACTGTTGGTGTGATTGCTCCACTGGACTTTGAAAAATTTGATGGTCTTCTGTCGGTCCTCCTTTCAGACTCCTCCAATATTCTTACGGGACGTTCTCGATAAGTGAGGTCTGGCTGCACATCAATGTTTTCATGGGATACTTGTTTCTCTGGGTTGCTTACGCACTTCCTTAATTGAGAGACGTGGAACACGTCGTGAATGTCGGACAAGTCTTCGGGTAAGTCTAGCTGGTAGGCTACAGTGCCTCTTCGTGCCACTATGCAGAATGGTCCAATGAATCTTGGTACTAACTTTCCTTTAATCTTAAACCGTTGCAATCCTCTCATAGGGGACACTCTCAGGTATACGAACTCACCGGGTTCAAAGCTGACCCTACGATGTTTCTGATCATAATAACTCTTCTGTCGACTTTGAGCGGTCTTAAGTCGGTCTCTGATTAGCTTGACCTTTTCCTCGGCTTCTCTGAGCAAGTCTGGTCCGAAGATGCGGCTGTCTCCGGTCTCTGACCAATTTAATGGGGTAAGACATCTTCGTCCGTATAAAGCCTCAAATGGTGCCATTTGTAGGCTGGCCTGGTAGCTATTGTTATACGCGAATTCGGCGTATGGCAGGCTTTCTTCCCAACTAGTTCCATATGTGAGGACACATGCTCTCAGCATGTCTTCTAAAATCTGGTTTACGCGTTCAGTCTGTCCATTAGTCTATGGGTGGTGTGCGGTACTGAAGGCTAGTTGGGTTCCCAGAGCCTGTTGTAAATGGTCCCAAAATCTTGAGACGAACTGAGTGCCTCTGTCGGATATTATAGTCTTCAGCACACCATGTAGACAAACTATGCGGGAAAGATAAATCCTGGCAAGCCTCTGAGTGTTGTAGGTTGTCTTCACTGGAATAAAGTGTGCCACTTTGGTCAATTTATCGGTGATGACCCATATGGCATGATTCCCGTGTCGTGACCGAGGTAGTCCGACAATAAAATCCATCCCTATTTCATCCCATTTCCACTCAGGTATTTTGTTAGGTTGCAGTAGTCCGGCTGGTCTCTGATGCTCAGCTTTTATGCGTTGACATGAGTCGCAACATGCAATGAAGGTGGCTATGTCCCTCTTCATACCGTGCCACCAAAATCTTTCCTGAATATCTTTATACATTTTGGTTCCTCCAGGGTGAATTGAATATGGACTGGTGTGTGCTTCAGCTAAAATTTGCTATTTAAGGTCTTCTATGTTTGGCACGCATAGCCTTTCTCCGTACCATAATATTCCTTCATTGTCTATGATGAATTCCGAGGCCTTGCCGATACTCAACTTTCTTTTAATTCCTTCAATGCTGGGGTGACCGGGCTGAGCTTCTTTAATTTTCTCCACAAGGTTGGGTTGTATTTCCAAGTTTGATATGGTGCCTTTTGCTACCATTATCAAGTTGAGCTTGGCAAATTCTTGATGGAATTCGGGCCTCAAGCTGTGCAGATAGTTTTCGTCGGAGCTGGGGTTCCGACTCAGGGCATCGGCCACTACATTTGCTTTCCCTGGATGGTAATGGATACCAACATCATAATCCTTTACCAATTCCAACCAGAGTCGTTGCCGTAAATTTAGTTCTGGCTGCGTGAAAATATATTTGAGACTTTTGTGATCCGTATATATTTCACATCGATTCCCAAGTAAGAAATGCCTCCATTCCTTGAGTGCATGAATAACTGCTGCCATTTCTAAGTCATGAGTGGGATAATTTTCCTCATGCTTGCGAAGTTGCCTTGAAGCGTAGGCGACAACCTTGCCTTCTTGCATCAACACGCATCCGAGACCCTTTCTGGACGCGTCACAATATACTTCAAAATTCTTGTGTATGTCGGGTACAATTAATACCGGTGCTGTTGTTAACTTCCGCTTTAGCTCTTGGAAACTTTTCTCGCAGGCTTCTGTCCATTCAAACTTCTTATCTTTCTTGAGCAACTGTGTCATAGGCTTGGCTATGGTGGAAAATCCTTCAATAAATCCGCGGTAATATCCTGCCATTCCCAAGAAACTCCGTATGTCCGTTACGCTGGCCGGTACTTACAGCCAAGTACGGCCTTGACTTTCTCTGAGTCCACTGCGATACCGTCTTGGGTCAGTACGTGGCCTAGAAAGCCTACTTGTCTTAGCCAAAATTCGCACTTGCTAAACTTGGCATACAATTGGTGTTTTCTTAGCTCTCCTAGCACAATCCTGAGATGTTCTGCATGCTCTTCTGGTGTCTTGGAGTATACCAGAATATCCTCGATGAATACCACGACGAACTTGTCCATAAACTTCATAAATACTTTGTTCATGAGGTGAACAAAATATGCTGGGGCGTTAGTTAATCCAAATGGCATCACTGTGAACTCGTACAATCCATATCTGGAGGTGAAGGCTGTTTTGGGGATATCTTCCATTCGCACCTTCAATTGATGGTATCCCGACCTTCAGTCAATTTTTGAGAATACCTTGGCCTGAGCGAGTTGATCAAACAAATCGTTTATCCTTGGCATCGGGTATTTGTTTTTGACTGTGACCATGTTAAGTGCTCCATAGTCAATACACAATCTCAGCGTTCCATCCTTCTTTTTGGCAAATAAAATTGGTGATCCCCAAGGTGAGGAGCTGGCTCGAATGTATCCCTTTTCCAGTAATTCCTTTATTTGCTTCTTCAACTCGATCAACTCGGATGGTGCCATTCTGTATGGTTTCTTGTATATGGGGGTGGTTCCTGGTGCTAGCTCAATGCGGAATTCTATTTCTCGATCTGGTGGCATGCCTGGTAGTTCTTTAGGGAATACATCTGGAAATTCACACACTACTGGAACCTTGTTTAGCTCAGAAACGTCCACCTTATTTAATGTCGGTTGCCGGGGTATTTTTCCTTCCTTGGCTGATACTCTTATTGTCTTCCCTTGGTGGTGTGTGAGAATTACGGTCCTGTTGAAATAGTCGATAAAACCATTATTGGTGGTTAGCCAATCCATCCCTAGGATGACATCCAGTCCTTTATTTTCCAACACAATAAGATTTGCGTGAAACTCCAATCCTTCGAACTCAATGACCACATTCTGACAGTAATTCTGAGTAACTTGCTGAATCACAGGGGACTTGATGGTCATGGATTTCTCCAGGGGAAGCATCGAAAAATTATTTTGCAAAGCAAAACTTTTCGAAATGAAAGAGTGAGAAGCTCCAGAATCAAACAAAACCATCGCAGGTATTGTGTTGACAGGAAACGTACCGAGTACGATATCCGAAGCATTTTGTGCCTCCTCTTTGGTTACGTGATTCAGATGACCTTTCCTGTGGGTATTGTTGGGATTGAAATTGTTTCGCTTGGGCGCGGAATTGTTGCTGCCGTTGTTTGGCTTTGGGATTGAATTCCTTGGCTTGGGGCACTGTTTGGCATAGTGCCCTTCTTCTCCACAAGCGTAACAGGTAACGCCGGGGCGATAGGTGAATTCCTTGTCCCTTGCATGAAAATTCTTGATTGGGCGTGAGACATTGGATGAGGATTTGTGTGTCCCACCCTTTTGAAAATATGTCTTGCTTCGGTGATTGCGAGCATGATTTATCTGGTCCCTTTTCCTAAGGGGGTAGGTGTTGTGACACTCCAAAAATTTTTATTTGGTTTTTATCAAAAACTTTGTGGTTTTTGAGGAGAGGCCATTTAAAATTTTTCTTTTTCAGAAAACCTTCCTCTTGAAAACTTCCTTTGCTTTGGCTAGGACTTTATTTTTTTCAAACTTTGGTGTTTGATCTTTTGAAACTTCTTCTCTGTTGGTTCCCTCACAAATTTTTTTTGGGAGTTTAATCTTTTTATTTTAAAAAGAAACTCTATGAAAATTTGGGATTTTCATATCTTGGAACCACCCATGACTTGGCATTTTTGCCCATGTGGTAAAACCCCTCCAAAACCTCCCCTACACCTTGTGATCAACCTAAGTTCTCTGTCCCAACTAATCCAAACAAGTTTTGGATTTTATTCTAATTATTTTTCCTCTCAAATCAATTCTGAAAATTATTTGGAGCCTGAGGGATTTTCAAAGCAAGTACTCTTTTTCATTTGAGTTTGACCTCAAACCAACTCTCCTGGATAGTCCTTTGAACCCACAACCCAGAACCATCTTGATCCACTCCTCCTCTTTTAAAAATTTTCAAAATTCAGTCTCTGCAAGTTTGGACCAGATTTGCCAGATTTGATGAAATTCATATCTACACTCCTCCAAAAATTCCACCAAAATTCAGGCAGCCTTCTTGAGCAATGAGAAGCCACTCCACCAAAAATCAGCTCAAGGAAAAATCTCCAGAGGCCAAAAACATTCTGTCGAACACCTGAGCTGCACTATTCCTTTGCAAATTCAGAAAGTTCAGAGATTCAGTTATCTTTCTTCCTTCGTCAGATTCGGTCACGCGGCCACAGTGCGCCCTGGCGCGTTGCACGCAGCCTCTTCTCCCTGGGCAGCACCCCGCATGCATGCTTGGCCGATTCCTGGCGTCGGTAGCAGCGAGCCTCGCCGGCGTTGGGAGCTTCTGCGGTGGCTGCACCTCCCGTGGCGGCCAACAAGGGCCCGAGCCCTCTCGCCACGCCACCCGGCGCCGCCCAACACCCCCTGGCTCTCCGCGTGTCCCTGTCGTGCCAGCGCACGCCCGTGGCACCGTCGCCGTGGCCCGGCAAGCACGGAACGTGCTCCCTGCCGCCGACGGGCCGTGCCACCCCCGTTCCGTCGAGCTCACCCATAGCACCAAACCCCAGCCCGTTTAGCGCCTAAATGGGACCGGTGGACCTCAACGGCGATGCCCAAGCCCCTAATCCCCCTGCACATCCACGGCACCGCCGTAATCACTCGCCGGAGATCCCCGTTCACGGCAACCGCCTCGGGCCGCCTATAAAAAGGGCCCCCGAGCTCACCCTCGTGCACGCAGCATCACCACTCCTCACCAACGCCCCGCCAGGCCACTCGGAGGACCTCGAGGAGGTCTCCTCCCCCAACTCCGGCCGCCCTGATCCGCCTCGGCCTCCACCACGATTCGCTCTGGTGAGGCCATCTCCGGCGCCCAAACCCCGTCCGTTACCCTCTCTAGCCACCAGAAGCTTAACCCCCTCGTCAATTTGATCTCTGCAGCCCTCTCCGACGAGTTCCTCGACCACCCGAGCCGCCGTCCGCCGGAGCAAAGCTCGCCGTCGACGTGGTACTCGCCGGCGACCACCACCACCACCAACCGACGCGGAATGGCGCCCTGAGCACGGAGGTACCCTCCGATCCCCCTGCCTCGCCGTGGATCGCCGCTGGCGACCACCGCGGCTCTCGGGCGCCGACGAGCTTCGTTTCCCCCCTTTTCGAAGTTTAAACCTAATGTGTGGGACCCCACCGTCACCCTCTCTGCCCTCTCTGTTGAAACGTTTTTTGGAAGCGCCTTCGGGCAAAGTACGTTTTCCCTTGGGGCTGGCGTAGTTTCTGCCGAAGCGTTTCTGTTTTTATTAGCTAGCCCCTGGAAACTTTCTGTTTCTTTACAGACGAGTCCCTGGGCAAAAAACCCTTATAACTTTTAAACAGAAAAGTATTTTTGATTGATTCCTTTTCTGTTCTCTTTAAAATTTTGTCTAGTTTTTTATCAGATTTAATTGAAAAATATTTGGAATACTTTTTGTGCACTCATTGGCTTTTACGATAGCGTATATATTTTCTTTATACCGTAGATACCGAAGGAGGTGACGGAGCCGCGAACTTCACCGAGCTAGGCTCCGACTACTCTGAACCAGGCAAGCATGTTTGAACTTTTGATATGATGAGTGTCTTGGCATGTTTTGCATTTAGTTAGTTTTATGGCATGTTGAGAAGCATATCGATGAATGTTATTTTATGCGATAATGAGGTAAGTGAGTTCGGTGATCCATAACTGGATGGATGTGAGTATGAATGGCAATGTGTTGGCATGAGGATGGGTGAGATGGCAGTGTTGTAGCATGCCAGTCTTATGCCGGACTATCTGACTTCAGTGTCAAACCGTATCGGTCCAGTTCCTCTCATTTCCTTCCCTGTACTACCTCATGTTTTCCGCAAGGAATATGGTTTAGTAAGTTGCAAACCGCTTTTCTGGTACACACCAAAAGGAGAGGCCGTGATGATGGTTCCATGGCCCTGGATTAAAGCCAGTCATTCGGTCAGGGGGCATGGGTGTTTCCGGTTGGGACCGAGAGGGGGGCACCCCTTAGAGCGCGCGTATATAAATTTGATCCCATGCTATTCGAGATTGTGATCTCCCCGTCTCAAAAGTTTTTCTTGGACGATGTCTAGGGTGATTCCTAGCATCGAGAGGTAGGATGGGTGTGTACCGGTTAGCTGTGTTTTCTTCCGAAATACCGTAAACGGAACTAGTCCTTCGTGACTACGGAAATCCGTTGGCTGTGGGAATAATTTTGTACAAACTCTGCAGAGTCATATATTCCTCCAAATCATCTATTCCATGTCCTAGATCGATATTATCTTATCCTAATCAAATGTCAGTTTTGATGACAGAGACTCCGGTGATTCGCATGTGTATTATTATGAGTACTATTTACTTGTGAATCAAAGCCCTTTCTGCGATGTCGCTCAGACGTCCAACTGTGGCATTGTTGTATTTTACTTTCTTTTAAAGCCGTTTCTGTGATGTCGCCCCGACGTCCGACTGTGGCATTTCTTTTAAAGCCCTTTCTGTGATGTCGCCCCGACGTCCGACTGTGGCATTTATTTTAAAGCCCTTTCTGTGATGTCGCCCCGACGTCCGACTGTGGCATTTCTTTTAAAGCCCTTTCTGTGATGTCGCCCCGATGTCCGACTGTGGCATTTCTTTTAAAGCCCTTTATGTGGTGTCGCTAAGACGCCCGACTGTGGTATTTCTTTTAAAGCCCTTTCTGTGATGTCGCCCCGACGTCCGACTGTGGCATTTCTTTTAAAGCCCTTTATGTGGTGTCACTAAGACGCCCGACTGTGGCATCATTTCCTTATATTTATTTGTTCACCTTTCGACGCGTCGCTTCAGACACCCGATCGGTCTTCATTTATGCTTTGTGGGATTTCAGGCGGACTACCGCCGTTTCCCTTTTACTTACCTCGTTATGCTAATTTTTGAATGTACATTGGTGAATTAATCATGACGCATTCATGCATGCATTTGTTATATCTTACGTCCGAACTGTCTTGCGAGTACTTTCAAAGTACTCACTGGCTTGTTGATTTGGCCAGATGCTGACGAAGGCGATCTCATGGATGAAGAGTTCGATAGCGAGTCCGA
>NC_057813.1:655820565-655843431 GCF_018294505.1 Triticum aestivum
GACATCCGACTGTGGCATTTCTTTTAAAGCCCTTTCTGTGATGTCGCTCAGATGTCTGACTGTGGCATTGTTGTATTTTACTTTCTTTTAAAGCCCTTTCTGTGATGTCGCCCCGACGTCCGACTGTGGCATTTCTTTTAAAGTCCTTTATGTGGTGTCGCTAAGACGCCCTACTGTGGCATCATTTCCTTATATTTATTTGTTCACCTTTCGAGGCGTCGCTTTAGACACCCGATCGGTGTTTATTTATGCTTTGTTGGGGTTTTAGACGGACTACCGCCGTTTCCCTTTTACTTACCTTGTTATGCTAATTTTTGAATGTACATTGGTGAATTAATCATGACGCATCCATGCATGCATTGGTTATATCTTACGTCCGAACTGTCTTGCGAGTACTTTCAAAGTACTCACTGGCTTGTTGATTTGGCCAGATGCTGATGAAGGCGATCTCATGGATGAAGAGTTTGATAGCGAGTCCGACACCTAGAGGAGTCCCAGTCAGTCTCGTGCGACCCTGGATTTGGTCACTGTTTTATATCCGCTTCCGCTACCAAATAAATTCATCGAGCCTCACCTCGACGCTCGATGAAATGACAGACTTAGAGTCTTGTATTTCTCTCCCCGCTATGTTTTTCCACCACTGCCCTATCCTCGAGTCAGTAGTTTGCCTTCACACCACTGTGTCATGTCCGCCATTATGTATAATTTTTGGCGTGCTTGCAATAATTTGGTTGAGCTACCGTAGTTCGACCCTGTAATATATTTTATGCTACTGGCTTATTGTATCAAGAATTTGTCTACCAGTGAGGAGGATTTCTCTCATACTGGACTCAAAAGATTGGTTTCTCAATAAAATATTACATCGGGACCCTGAGTTTGTACGACGAGTCAATTATTTGGCTTCTACTAATGTGTGTAGTTTTTGTTGTGGGTTATGCTCCTTTTAATTAACTGTTTTTCCCTCGCAAAATCCCGGAGTGAGATTTCTTTTCCCTGAGTTGCTACACCTACCCCTTCTCACGACGTGGATTAATTAGTTTCACACAGCACCACGCAACAGACTCACAACCATCATCATTCGGACACATACACTGTTTGCAAAACTTTGCAACGGCGTTACATCCAGCTAATCACCCCTAACAACAGTTAGCACCCGGCACACCTCCATCTACTCCTCATGGTCACCACCACCGCGGAGAGCCAACACCTGAGCCGCAGCGTCGCAATACTCGTCGAAGATCATCGCGCACAGGAGCACAGAGAGCCCCAGCAGTGTCACCAGCCCTCCGCATATCAGGATCACAAACCAGTCCGGCATCGCCTCCGCCATTAGAGCCTCGCCCGAGCTTTGGTAAGCAGTAATGGAGGGAGGAGGAGGAGAATTGAGGCCAGGTGCGAGGAAGAAGAGAGAGGCACCCCGGCCGTTTTATAGCTCGAGCTCGGTGTACGGTGGGCAAAGTCCACCAACGCCGCTCGTCGCCGATCGCCGGTGTTCGGAGTCGAATCCGCGAGCAGTGCCGACAGCGCGCTGGCCCGCGAGGTGAGTGCACACTGCACCGGCAGCTAGCAGGCCGCGCACTACCACGGTACGGCCTAGATGCCCTACGCGATTGGCATCGCCGGTTGAGAAAGCGCGAGAAAGCGCGCGGGAGAGAAGAGGTAGAAGAAAGAGCCAGAGGGAAAAGAGGAGACTGACAGTGGACCCCGGGTCCACCTGTCGGCCAGAGAAAGCACTGTGCTCTCGGGTACGACCGGCGTATATCTAAATTTAGGAGTTATTCTAAATTTTTATCCAGCGTAGAAATCGCACGTTTTTGTCCCGAACCGTAGACTCTTCCACGCAGCCCCAGTTTTCACACTGTGGTTTTTCACAACTTATTGCTCTCTCACTGTAGCCACATCTTTATTACGTAATTATTTTCTTAACACCGCTTTTAACAAATCTCGAGGACGAGATTTTTCTTAAGGGGGTTAGTGTTGTGACACCCCAAAAAAAATTTGGCCTTGTTTTAATGAATTAAAATTTTGCCAGGAATTAAAACTTTGGATTTCTGAGATCCATTTTGTTTCCTTCCCTGTTATGATGAGATTTTCCCAAAGAGAAAACTTTTTAAATGTGTTATTGGACTTGTTTAACCTCTCAAGAAGAACTTTCCTTTTATCAGTATAACTAATTAACTAATTTAATTGCTTGATCTCTACTTTCTTGAAAATAGTTTTTCAAGGTTAAACGGCCATATTTAAACTACAACCATTTGATAAATTCTCTTAAAATTCCAACCAAAATTTGGAGATGTCATGTGATGTTTTTAAATCACTGTTGTGCAACAATATATTTAATTCATGTAATATTTTGAGCCCTACACTCAATTTTTCTTCTCTGGTCCAGAGTGCATTTTGCACTACAACCCTTTTAAATATTTCTTTAAAACGTCTACCAAAATTAGGGGAGGTCAGTAGGAGCATATTATTCCACTTTGTGCAAAAATCTAGGGTTGTGAGTATTATTTAAAAGAAATGCCACAGTCGGGCGTCTGAGCGACACCACATAAAGGGCTTTAAAAGAAATGCCACAGTCGGGCGTCTGAGCGACACCACATAAAGGTCTTTAAAAGAAATGCCACAGTCGGGCGTCTGAGCGACACCACATAAAGGGCTTTAAAAGAAATGCCACAGTCGGGCGTCTGAGCGACACCACATAAAGGGCTTTAAAAGAAAATAAACAATCATTGTGAATATCCCGGAGGTAGAACCATCCCAGAGATACTCGATAATAACAATAATATAACGGGTTAGTCAACAATAATAATAATCATAGTTATCATAAGTCACGAGTAGTAATTCCATTTCTGGTTAACTGTTTCACCTCCGAAGACCGACACTAAGACCGACACCTGACCCATCCCAGACTGTAATCCTTAACCATGGACACGGCTATTCGAATAGGTTTAATCTCTGCAGAGGGTGTACTCTTTACCCACGAGTAACGGATTTCTTTAGCCCATCGGGACTAATTCCGTCTACGGCCTTTTTGCTGAAAACACACCTAACTTGCACACACCAGCTTAACTCACACGTGTCTGGAATCACCCACGACACCTGTTAAGCAAACTCTAAGTGGGGAGGCTACAACCTCGCGTAGCATGGGATCAAATTTATATCGCGCGCTCTAAGGGGTGGCCTCCCCTCTCGGTTCCAACCGGAAACACCCATGCCCCCGGACCAGGTGGCCTGCCTACCAGCTACAACCGGTATCTTCCACCATGGCCTCTCTATACGGTGTGTGCTAGAAAGAGGTTAACAACTTACTGAACCGTACTCTACTTGCTGTAGAGACGAGTGGTAGTACAAAACAAGTATGGGGGTTACTGGAACAAGACTCGATCTATGGTCGACTCAGGAGGTTTAAGTATTCCCTGCATGATTAGTATAACAAAAATATTTCAACCAACAGGGTCACTGCTCATATCACTTTACCATGCCATACCAGACATAACCGTCCCGACGGAGACCGGCGACAAACTCATGCCTACCCAAGGCTGAGGTTTTCCCGGGTTCCTGCCGGTATGCATGCAAGGCACATGAGGGTGAATATCATCACAAGTGTGTTCATTTCCAACAGCCTGGAAATCACTAATATGCACTCATGCATATGACCATACCACATGAAATAACGAGTCCTTCGAAATGCGGTGGTGTTACAAATGTATCCACGATCACACCAAAAATATTATGCCGGGATTCAGAATGCTTGCCTTCAACATTGTGGAGGGTTGGGGGTGCTCTCCAAAAACTTTTAGAAGTTTCTTCTCTCTCCCCAAAATCCTATTTAAAAATATATTGAATTAACACACATTTCAAAAACAGTACAAAAAAGTTGTTTGAAATTTTTTCAAATAAATCTTAAAATAAACTAGGCCAAATTTGAGGAAGGTAGGAAAAAGAATCAACTCATTTGGAGTTATATTTAAAAAGTTATAGCCAGTCAAAGATTTGGTCAAATCTGTTTTTAAAATAAAACAGAAAAGAAAACGTTTCAGATAGAAATTCGCTTTCGGAGCGGGGAAAACATACTGGGTGGATTACGTCTTCACTTAAACACGCGTGGCGGTGGAGTGGGTCACTGACAGTGGGTCCAGAGGGCCCACTGGTCAGGTTTGACCAGTCTTGTCCCTCCTCTTTCTCTGTCCTGAGCGGAGGCGGGACTCCGGCGATCGCCGCCGGCGATTGGCGGCTCCGTTCGAGAAACCGAAGTCATCCACGGGTTCAGGGGGTCGAGGCGGTCCCGCCGGTGGGTGTTACGGCCTCGGAAGTGGACGGGGTCGTCGGCGGTGAGCTTCGCGGCGGACGGAGAGCTTCGGGAGCAGAGTGGTTTTGGGGCTACGGTGGTCCTCGATCAAAATCGAGTAGTGGGAATGGTTTACGGGAGGATGAGGGTGCTCTTGGTGGAGAGAACGGAGAGTGGGAGGCCCTGGTGGTGCCGAGTTGGCCGGGGCAGTGGTGGCGGCTGCAGTTGCCGGAGGTGGGGAAGAAGACCTCCCCCGGGTCGATTGGCTGCCATGGGAGGACTAGGGGAGCATTCTACGGCTTCCTGTGTGCTCGGGGAGGCTCGGAGGCCACCTTTTATAGCTCGTCGAGGTCGGTTCCGCGGCGGTCGGATAAGCTCTCCGGCGAACCGCCTCTCTGTAGCTTGCAGGGCAACGTGGCGTGGGTGGTGATGACGGCAGGAGCTAGCGGACGATTGGGCCCTGCTCCAGGGGCGAGCTGGCGAGCGGAGGTGGCTTTGGCGGCGCCGACATGGGCAGAGGCTGTCGGGCAGCGGCGGCGGCTAGCTCTTGGCTTGCCGGGCGTGGCGAGGGGTGGCTTGGCGCGTAGCGGTGAGAAAGGGAGTGCGCGGCAAGGTTCTGCAGTGTGGGCCAAAACCGTGGGGGCCAGCGTGTCGGCTCGTGTGCGCGGCTGCAATATGCGCGCTCTGGGCGCGCCCAGCGCACGCACACCAGATGCTCGGCGAAATGCCATGGCACTCCAGAGCGCTTGGTTGAGGCTGGGAGTTAGCAGGTCTAGGTTTGGGCTCGCAAGGGGATCAGTGGACAAGCTGGTTTGGTCAGGAGATTAGGTTTACAGTGCAATGCCAAAACTCATGTCAAAACAGATCATGCCCGTAGGGTGTTTGACAAAATGCTAAGGGCATTTAGACAAGTCTTGGAGTGGTCAAAAACTTCAGATGGGGGTCTCTTTAGATGCAAGAGAGAGTGGTGAGGTTAGTTGGCCAAAAGCAGAAACTTGCTAGTGTAAGTTTAACAAAATTTCAATTCTGGACAGAAAACAAATGGCATTGTTGCAAGCACTTAGAACCATCCAATGGGTCCACTCTCCTGGACTTAAGGGTTTGGCAAGGGGAACTACCAGTAGGAGAAATAATCATGGATATAGGAGCAACTAAAATGGTGGTTGCTGTACAAATCATCAAGTTGGTCCAGGATGGAAATGAGGTTGATTCACTCAATATTTTCAAAGAACAACCCTGGATTTTTGCACAAAGTGGAATAATATGCTCCTACTGACCTCCCCTAATTTTGGTAGACGTTTTAAAGAAATATTTAAAAGGGTTGTAGTGCAAAATGCACTCTGGACCAGAGAAGAAAAATTGAGTGTAGGGCTCAAAATATTACATGAATTAAATATATTGTTGCACAACAGTGATTTAAAAACATCACATGACATCTCCAAATTTTGGTTGGAATTTTAAGAGAATTTATCAAATGGTTGTAGTTCAAATATGGCCATTTAACCTTGAAAAACTATTTTCAAGAAAGTAGAGATCAACCAATTAAATTAGTTAATTAGTTATACTGATAAAAGGAAAGTTTTTCTTGAGAGGTTAAACAAGTCCAATAACACATTTAAAAAGTTTTCTCTTTGGAAAAATCTCATCATAACAGGGAAGGAAACAAAATGGAGCTCAGAAATCCAAAGTTTTAATTCCTGGCAAAATTTTAATTCATTAAAACAAGGCCAAATTTTTTTTTGGGGTGTCACAACACTAACCCCCTTAAGAAAAATCTCGTCCTCGAGATTTGTTAAAAGCAGTGTTAAGAAAATAAATACGTAATAAAGATGTGGCTACAGTGAGAGAGCAATAAGTGGTGAAAAACCACAGTGTGAAAACTGGGGCTGTGTGGAAGAGTCTACGGTTCGGGACAAAAACGTGCGATTTCTACGCTGGATAAAAATTTAGAATAACTCCTAAATTTAGATATATGCTGGTCGTACCCGAGAGCACAGTGCTTTCTCTGGCCGACAGGTGGACCCGGGGTCCACTGTTAGTCTCCTCTTTTCCCTCTGGCTCTTTCTTCTACCTCTTCTCTCCCGCGCGCTTTCTCGCGCTTTCTCCACCGGCGATGCCAATCGCGTAGGGCATCTAGGCCGTACCGTGGTAGTGCGCTGTGTGCTAGCTGCCGGTGCAGCGTGCACTCACCTCGCGGGCCAGCGTGCTGTCGGCACTGCTCGCGGATTCGACTTCAAACACCTGCGATCGGCGACGAGCGGCGTTGGTGGACTTTGCCCACCGTACACCGAGCTCGAGCTATAAAACGGCCGGGGTGCCTCTCTCTTCTTCCTCGCACCTGGCCTTACTTCTCCTCCTCCTCCCTCCATTACTGCTTACCAAAGCTCGGGCGAGGCTCTAATGGCGGAGGCGATGCCGGACTGGTTTGTGATCCTGATATGCGGAGGGCTGGCGACACTGCTGGGGCTCTCTGTGCTCCTGTGCGCGATGATCTTTGATGAGTATTGCGACGCTGCGGCTCGGGTGTTGGCTCTCCGCGGTGGTGGTGATCATGAGGAGTAGATGGAGGTGTGCCGGGTGCTAACTGTTGTTAGGGGTGATTAGCTGGATTTAACGCCGTTGCAAAGTTTTGCAAACAGTGTAAGTGTCTGAATGATGATGGTTGTGAGTCTGCTGCGTGGTGCTGTGTGAAACTAATTAATCCACGTCGTGAGAAGGGGCAGGTGTAGCAACTCAGGGAAAAGAAATCTCACTCCGAGATTTTGCGAGGGAAAAACAGTTAATTAAAAGGAGCATAACCCACAACAAAAACTACACACATTAGTAGAAGCCAAATAATTGACTCGTCGTACAAACTCAGGGTATCACGCATAAGTCACACACATAAATAAATGTTGCAAAGAACAAATATAGTAGTGACGTCTAAAATGAAAATGGTAACTGGGTGGGGTCCTGATAAAATGTCTCTGGTAAAGGGATACACTCTTCTTCTATCGGAGGCAGTGGATTGACCAGTCGATGTATGCGTCTCTCTGGGTCGGGTCTCAGTGGTCTGCCAATGGCAATTTGAGGATTTAAATCTGCGAGGCTCTGGAGATAATCCATCACTCGCTGGTTCAAATGCTCTTGAGCAATGATGTACTGGATAAGGTTGGCCAGAACTGGGTCTCTCTCAATACGCCCACCGGGAAAAGATGTTACTTCTCCGGGTGCTGCTCGACTCGGAAAGTAATAATATCCTCGTTCGCGGGCATAGGGTACTGCGGATCGAAGACGAGCAATCGCTTCTTTTGCAGCAGCTTCTATGGCCAGGTGTGGGGTTGGCATAGATTTCCCCACGAAAGAAACTTCCGTTGGATCTTGGTTGGAGTCTACGGGAGGGATGTGTACTGCCGCCCAATATTCCGAGGTGGATGGGGTGATCCTTGATTTGAACAGCTCGTACTGAGGTGGCTGGGTAGAACCCATGGTACTGCGGGTAAAATCCCACAATATTTTGACAAAGCTACCTGGGGTTGCATCTGGGGTTCTCAGATGAATGCTGGGGCTCGGCATGACAGGAAAAAGTGTGAGTGTGGTGCACAAAGTGAGGGTTGCTGGGTAAGGTCACAAGGTGGCCTTTATATAGCAATGGAGCTGGATTCGTTTTACCGTGGTGAAAGGTAATAAATTTGCCAGCTTAGCTCCAGAGGTCGGGTCAGTGTCAGAGATACACATATCTCATAAAGAGACGTGTTACTGTGGTTGTCGTCGGGTTGGTATTGGTAGTTGTGCCCGGAAAAATATGCAGCTATGCGCTGACCAAATATGCAAGGCTACTATTAAAACAGAGGCACAATGATAGGCTGCGTTAATATACACGGTCGCACGATTACAAAGCGAGGATACACTGAAACTCGGTGCTACTCATACGGCTTAGTCTACCTCGTTCATGTCTAAACGGGCGCGCCTAGTGGATGTCGTGGCTTCTCCACCTGTCTCTCTGCCGGGATTAGTCGAAGATGGCGGAGGAACTGCAGGGTCGGGGTAGTGATGATGACCATCGCGGGGATTGTTGGCCACAACCCCGTTGGAATGTGTTCCCAATATGCGACGAAGCACCTCTGGGGTTATCGCAGCACCTTGGCCGATGGCTGGGGCAGATCTCAGGGTCTCGATCGGTTGTCCAAACAGCACGACTGGGTTGTCGGCGTTGGGCTCGTTTTCTCCTCTCGCCGGGGCTCGACGAACCAGCTCTCCACGAGCTGCGATTAAATCAATAGTGATCTGGTCGAACAGTGCCTCTAGTGCACTTACATAGTGCACTAGGTGCAACAATGCGGGGTCCGACTCGTGATCTCCGTTGGCAAATTGGGGTGGTCTACCATACCCTTCACGTCTGGGGTAGTAGTGGAACCAACGACAGTTAACTCTGGGCATCAGTCACAAACGATAAATGAAACTCTGATGCGAGCAAGCAATTTATTTATAAAAATTCAATAACATGGTAGTATTAAAATTTATGAAAACAAACAACAAGCAATGCCACAGTCGGGCGTCTGAGTGACACCACATAAAGGGCTTTAAAAGAAATGCCGCAGTCGGGCGTCTGAGCGACACCACATAAAGGGCTTTAAAAAAAATGCCACAGTCGGGCGTCTGAGCGACACCACATAAAGGGCTTTAAAAGAAATGCCACAGTCGGGTGTCTGAGAGACACCACATAAAGGGCTTTAAAAGAAAATAAACAATCATTGTGAATATCCCGGAGGTAGAACCATCCCAGAGATACTCGATAATAACAATAATATAACGGGTTAGTCAACAATAATAATAATCATAGTTATCATAAGTCACGAGTAGTAATTCCATTTCTGGTTAACCGTTTCACCTCCGAAGACCGACACTAAGACCGACACCTGACCCATCCCAGACAGTAATCCTTAACCATGGACACGGCTATTCGAATAGGTTTAATCTCTGCAGAGGGTGTACTCTTTACCCACGAGTAACGGATTTCTTTAGCCCATCGGGACTAATTTCGTCTACGGCCTTTTTGCTGAAAACACACCTAACTTGCACACACCAGCTTAACTCACACGTGTCTAGAATCACCCACGACACCTGTTAAGCAAACTCTAAGTGGGGAGGCTACAACCTCGCGTAGCATGGGATCAAATTTATATCGCACACTCTAAGGGGGGGCCTCCCCTCTCGGTTCCAACCGGAAACACCCATGCCCCCGGACCAGGTGGCCTGCCTACTAGCTACAACCGGTATCTTCCACCATGGCCTCTCTATACGGTGTGTGCTAGAAAGAGGTTAACAACTTACTGAACCGTACTCTACTTGCTGTAGAGACGAGTGGTAGTATGAAACAAGTATGGGGGTTACTGGAACAAGACTCGATCTACGGTCGACTCAGGAGGTTTAAGTATTCCCTGCATGATTAGTATAACAAAAATATTTCAACCAACAGGGTCACTGCTCATATCACTTTACCATGCCATACCAGACATAACCGTCCCGACGGAGACCGGCGACAAACTCATGCCTACCCAAGGCTGAGGTTTTCCCGGGTTCCTGCCGGTATGCATGCAAGGCACATGAGGGTGAATATCATCACAAGTGTGTTCATTTCCAACAGCCTGGAAATCACTAATATGCACTCATGCATATGATCATACCACATGAAATAACGAGTCCTTCGAAATGTGGTGGTGTTATAAATGTATCCACGATCACACCAAAAATATTATGTCGGGATTCAGAATGCTTGCCTTCAACGTTGTGGAGGGTTGGGGGTGCTCTCCAAAAACTTTTAAAAGTTTCTTCTCTCTCCCCAAAATCCTATTTAAAAATATATTGAATTAACACACATTTCAAAAACAGTACAAAAAGTTGTTTGAAATTTTTTCAAATAAATCTTAAAATAAACTAGACCAAATTTGAGGAAGGTAGGAAAAAGAATCAACTCATTTGGAGTTATATTTAAAAAGTTATAGGCAGTCAAAGATTTGGTCAAATCTGTTTTTAAAATAAAACAGAAAAGAAAACATTTCAGATAGAAATACGCTTTCGGAGCGGGGAAAACGTACTGGGTGGATTACGTCTTCACTTAAACACGCGTTGCGGCGGAGTGGGTCACTGATAGTGGGTCCAGAGGGCCCACTGGTCAGGTTTGACCAGTCTTCTCCCTCCTCTTTCTCTGTCCCGAGCGGAGGCGGGACTCCGGCGATCGCCGCCGGCGATTGGCGGCTCCGTTCGAGAAACAGAAGTCATCCACGGGTTCAAGGGGTCGAGGCGGTCCCACTGGTGGGTGTTACGGCCTCGGAAGTGGACGGGGTCATCGGCGGTGAGCTTCGCGGCGGACGGAGAGCTTTGGGAGCAGAGTGGTTTTGGGGCTACGGTGGTCCTCGATCAAAATCGAATAGTGGGAATGGTTTACGGGAGGATGAGGGTGCTCTTGGTGGAGAGAACAGAGAGTGGGAGGCCCTGGTGGTGCCGAATTGGCCGGGGCAGTGGTGGCGGCTGCAGTTGCCGGAGGTGGGGAAGAAGACCTCCCCCGGGTCGATTGGCTGCCATGGGAGGACTAGGGGAGCATTCTACGGCTTCCTGTGTGCTCGGGGAGGCTCGGGGGCCTCCTTTTATAGCTCGTCGAGGTGGGTTCCGCGGCGGCCGGATAAGCTCTCCGGCGAACCGCCTCTCTGTAGCTTGCAGGGCAACGTGGCGTGGGTGGGGATGACGGCAGGAGCTAGTGGACGATTGGGCACTGCTCCAGGGGCGAGCTGGCGAGCGGAGGTGGCTTTGGCGGCGCCGACATGGGCAGAGGCTGTCGGGCGGCGGCGGCGGCTAGCTCTTGGCTTGCCGGGCGTGGCGAGGGGTGGCTTGGCGCGTAGCGGTGAGAAAGGGAGTGCGCGGCAAGGTTCTGCAGTGTGGGCCAAAACCGTGGGGGCCAGCGTGTTGGCTCGTGTGCGCGGCTGCAATATGCGCGCTCTGGGCGCGCCCAGCGCACGCACACCAGATGCTCGGCGAAATGCCATGGCACCCCAGAGCGCTTGGTTGAGGCTGGGAGTTAGCAGGTCTAGGTTTGGGCTCGCAAGGGGATCAGTGGACAAGCTGGTTTGGTCAGGAGATCAGGTTTACAGTGCAATGACAAAACTCATGTCAAAACAGATCATGCCCGTAGGGTGTTTGACAAAATGCTAAGGGCATTTAGACAAGTCTTGGAGTGGTCAAAAACTCCAGATGGGGGTCTCTTTAGATGCAAGAGAGAGTGGTGAGGTTAGTTGGCCAAAAGCAGAAACTTGCTAGTGTAAGTTTAACAAAACTTCAATTCTGGACAGAAAACAAATGGCATTGTTGCAAGCACTTAGAATCATCCAATGGGTCCACTCTCCTGGACTTAAGGGTTTGGCAAGGGGAACTACCAGTAGGAGAAATAATCATGGATATAGGAGCAACTAAAATGGTGGTTGCTGTACAAATCATCAAGTTGGTCCAGAATGGAAATGAGGTTGATTCACTCAATATTTTCAAAGAACAACCCTGGATTTTTGCACAAAGTGGAATAATATGCTCCTACTGACCTCCCCTAATTTTGGTAGACGTTTTAAAGAAATATTTAAAACGGTTGTAGTGCAAAATGCACTCTGGACCAGAGAAGAAAAATTGAGTGTAGGGCTCAAAATATTACATGAATTAAATATATTGTTGCACAACAGTGATTTAAAAACATCACATGACATATCCAAATTCTGGTTGGAATTTTAAGAGAATTTATCAAATGGTTGTAGTTCAAATATGGCCATTTAACCTTGAAAAACTATTTTCAAGAAAGTAGAGATCAAGCAGTTAAATTAGTTAATTAGTTATACTGATAAAAGGAAAGTTTTTCTTGAGAGGTTAAACAAGTCCGATAACACATTTAAAAAGTTTTCCCTTTGGGAAAATCTCATCATAACAGGGAAGGAAACAAAATGGAGCTCAGAAATCCAAAGTTTGCCTGGCTCTGATACCAAGCTTGTCACGACCGGTTTTCCAATAAAAATATTTATTGAGAAACCAATCTTTTGAGTCCAGTATGAGAGAAATCCTCCTCACTGGTAGACAAATTCTTGATACAATAAGCCAGTAGCATAAAATATATTACAGGGTCGAACTACAGTAGCTCAACCAAATTATTACAAGCACGCCAATAATTATACATAATGGCGGACATGACACAGTGGTGTGAAGGCAAACTACTGACTCGAGGATAGGGCGGTGGTGGAAAAACACAGCGGGGAGAGAAATACAAGACTCTAAGTCTGTCATTTCATCGAGCGTCGAGGTGAGGCTCGATGAATTTATTTGGTAGCGGAAGCGGATATAAAACAGTGACCAAATCCAAGGTCACACGAGACTGACTGGGACTCCTCTAGGTGTCGGACTCGCTATCAAACTCTTCATCCATGAGATCGCCTTCGTCAGCATTTGGCCAAATCAACAAGCTAGTGAGTACTTTGAAAGTACTCGCAAGACAGTTCGGACGTAAGATATAACAAATGCATGCATGGATGCGTCATGATTAATTCACCAATGTACATTCAAAAATTAGCATAACAAGGTAAGTAAAAGGGAAACGGCGGTAGTCCGTCTGAAACCCCAACAAAGCATAAATAAACACCGATCGGGTGTCTGAAGCGACGCCTCGAAAGGTGAACAAATAAATATAAGGAAATGATGCCACAGTCGGGCGTCTTAGCGAAACCACATAAAGGGCTTTAAAAGAAATGCCACAGTCGGACGTCGGGGCGACATCACAGAAAGGGCTTTAAAAGAAATGCCACAGTCGGACGTCGGGGCAACATCACAGAAAGGGCTTTAAAATAAATGCCACACTCGGACGTCGGGGCGACATCACAGAAAGGGCTTTAAAAGAAATGCCACAGTCGGATGTCGGGGCGACATCACAGAAAGGGCTTTAAAAGAAAGTAAAATACAACAATGCCACAGTCGGACGTCTGAGCGACATCGCAGAAAGGGCTTTGATTCACTACTAAATAATACTCACAATAAACATTTAATTCATGAGAATAAATGGGTTAGTCCATCCACAGGAATAATCATTTAACCGGAATTAGCACTCATGCGAATCACCGGAGTCTCTGTCATCAAAACTGACATTTGATTAGGATAAGATAATATCGATCTAGGACAGGGAATAGATGATTTGGAGGAATATATGACTCTGCAGAGTTTGTACAAAATTATTCCCACAACCAACGGATTTCCGTAGTCACGAAGGACTAGTTCCGTTTACGGTATTTCGGAAGAAAACACAGCTAACCGGTACACACCCATCCTACCTCTCGATGCTAGGAATCACCCTAGACATCATCCAAGAAAAACTTTCGAGACGGGGAGATCACAATCTCGAATAGCATGGGATCAAATTTATATACGCGCGCTCTAAGGGGTGCCCCCTCTCGGTCCCAACCGGAAACACCCATGCCCCGTGACCGGATGACTGGCTTTAATCCAGGGCCATGGAACCATCATCACGGCCTCTCCTTTTGGTGTGTACCAGAAAAGCGGTTTGCAACTTACTAAACCATATTCCTTGCGGAAAACATGTGGTAGTACAGGGAAGGAAATGAGAGGAACTGGACCGATACGGTTTGACACTGAAGTCACATAGTCCGGCATAAGACTGGCATGCTACAACACTGCCATCTCACCCATCCTCATGCCAACACATGGCCATTCATACTCACATCCATCCACTTATGGATCACCGAACTCACTTACCTCATTATCGCATAAAATAACGTTCATCGATGTGCTTCTCAACATGCCATAAAACTAACTAAATGCAAAACATGCCAACACACTCATCATATCAAAAGTTCAAACATGCTTGCCTGGTTCAGAGTAGTCGGAGCCTAGCTCGGTGAAGTTCGCAGCTCCGTCACCTCCTTCGCTATCTACGGTATAAAGAAAATATATGCGCTATTGTAAATACCAATGAGTGCACAAAAAGTATTCCAAATATTTTTCAATTAAATCTGATAAAAAACTAGACAAAATTTTAAAGAGAACAGAAAAAGAATCAATCAAAAATACTTTTCTTTTTAAAAGTTATAAGGGTTTTTTGCCCAGGGACTCATCTGTAATGAAACAGAAAGTTTCTAGGGGCTAGCTCATAAAAACAGAAATGCTTCGGCAGAAACTACGCCAGCCCCAAGGGAAAACGTACTTTGCCCGAAGGCGCTTCCAGAAAACATTTCAACAGAGGGCAGAGAGGCTGACGGTGGGGTCCCACACGTCAGGTTTAAACTTCAAAAGGGGGGGAAACAAAGCTCGTCGGCGCCCGAGAGCCGCGGTGGTCGCCGGCGGCGATCCACGGCGAGGCAGGGGGATCGGAGGGTACCTCCGTGCTCAGGGCGCCATTCCGCGTCGGTTGGTGGTGGTGGTGGTCGCCGGCGAGTACCACGTCGACGGCGAGCTTTGCTCCGGCGGACGGCGGCTCGGGTGGTCGAGGAACTCATCGGAGAGGGCTGTAGAGATCAAATTGACGAGGGGGTTAGGCTTCTGGTGGCTAGAGAGGGTAACCGACGGGATTTGGGCGCCGGAGATGGCCTCACCGGAGCGAATCGTGGTGGAGGCCGAGGCAGATCAGGGCGGCCGGAGTTTGGGGAGGAGACCTCCTCGAGGTCCTCCGAGTGGCCTGGCGGGGCGTTGGTGAGCAGTGGTGATGCTGCGTGCACAAGGGTGAGCTCGGGGGCCCTTTTTATAGGCGGCCCAAGGCGGTTGCCGTGAACGGGGATCTCCGGCGAGTGATTACGGCGGTGCCGTGGATGTGCAGGGGGATTATGGGCTTGGGCATCGCTGTTGAGGTCCACCGGTCCCATTTAGGTGCTAAACGGGCTGGGGTTTGGTGCTATGGGTGAGCTCGACGGAACGGGGGTGGCGCGGCCCGTCGGCGGCAGGGAGCACGTTCCGTGCTTGCCGGGCCACGACGACGGTGCCACGGGCGTGCGCTGGCACGGCAGGGACACGCGGAGAGCCAGGGGGTGTTGGGCGGCGCCGGGTGGCGTGGCGAGAGGGCTTGGACCCTTGTTGGCCGCCACGGGAGGTGCAGCCACCGCAGAAGCTCCCAACACCGGCGAGGCTCGCTGCTACCGACGCCAGGAATCGGCCAAGTGTGCGTGTGGGGTGCTGGCCAGGGAGAAGAGGCTGCGTGCAACGCGCCAGGGCGCACTGTGGCCGCGTGACCGAATCTGACGAAGGAAGAAAGATAACTGAATCTCTGAACTTTCTGAATTTGCAAAGGAATAGTGCAGCTTAGGTGTTCGACAGAATGTTTTTGGCCTCTGGAGATTTTTCCTTGAGCTGATTTTTGGTGGAGTGGCTTCTCATTGCTCAAGAAGACTGCCTGAATTTTGGTGGACTTTTTGGAGGAGTGTAGATATGAATTTCATCAAATTTGGCAAATCTGGTCCAAACTTGCAGAGACTGAATTTTGAAAAATTTGAAAAGAGGAGGAGTGGATCAAGATGGTTCTGGGTTGTGGGTTCAAAGGACTATCCAGGAGAGTTGGTTTGAGGTCAAACTCAAATGAAAAAGAGTACTTGCTTTGAAAATCCCTCAGGCTCCAAATAATTTTCAGAATTGATTTGAGTTGAAAAATAATTAGAATAAAATCCAAAACTTGTTTGGATTAGTTGGGACAGAGAGCTTAGGTTGATCACAAGGTGTAGGGGAGGTTTTGGAGGGGTTTTACCACATGGGCAAAAATGCCAAGTCATGGGTGGTTCCAAGATATGAAAATCACAAATTTTCATAGAGTTTCTTTTTAAAAGAAAAAGATTAAACTCCCAAAAAAAATTTTGTGAGGGAACCAACAGAGAAGAAGTTTCAAAAGATCAAACACCAAAGTTTGAAAAAAATAAAGTCCTAGCCAAATCAAAGGAAGTTTTCAAGAGGAAGGTTTTCTGAAAAAGAAAAAATTTAAATGGCCTCTCCTCAAAAACCACAAAGTTTTTGGAGTGTCACAACACCTACCCCTTAGGAAAAATCTTGTCCCCGAGATTTCAGCTGATCTTTAAATAGGTGTGGATGCTCTGTCCGAAGAAAATCCTCGCTTTCCCAAGTTGCTTCACTGTCGGTGTGATTGCTCCACTGGACTTTGAAAAATTTGATGGTCTTCTGTCGGGTCCTCCTTTCATACTCCTCCAATATTCTTACGGGACGTTCTCGATAAGTGAGGTCTGGCTGCACATCAATGTTTTCATGGGATACTTGTTTCTCTGGGTTGCTTACGCACTTCCTTAATTGAGAGACGTGGAACACGTCGTGAATGTCGGACAAGTCTTCGGGTAAGTCTAGCTGGTAGGCTACAGTGCCTCTTCGTGCCACTATGCAGAATGGTCCAATGAATCTTGGTGCTAACTTTCCTTTAATCTTAAACCGTTGCAATCCTCTCATAGGGGACACTCTCAGGTATACGAACTCACCGGGTTCAAAGCCGACCCTACGATGTTTCTGATCATAATAACTCTTCTGTCGACTTTGAGCGGTCTTAAGTCAGTCTCTGATTAGCTTGACCTTTTCCTCGGCTTCTCTGAGCAAGTATGGTCCGAAGATGCGGCTGTCTCCGGTCTCTGACCAATTTAATGGGGTACGACATCTTCGTCCGTATAAAGCCTCAAATGGTGCCATTTGTAGGCTGGCCTGGTAGCTATTGTTATACGCGAATTCGGCGTATGGCAGGCTTTCTTCCCAACTGGTTCCATATGTGAGGACACATGCTCTCAGCATGTCTTCTAAAATCTGATTTACGCGTTCAGTCTGTCCATCAGTCTGTGGGTGGTATGCGGTACTGAAGGCTAGTTGGGTTCCCAGAGCCTGTTGTAAATGCTCCCAAAATCTTGAGACGAACTGAGTGCCTCTGTCGGATATTATAGTCTTCGGGACACCGTGCAGACAAACTATGCGGGAAAGATAAATCCTGGCAAGCCTCTGAGTGTTGTAGGTTGTCTTCACTGGAATAAAGTGTGCCACTTTGGTCAATTTATCGGTGATGACCCATATGGCATGATTCCCGTGTCGTGACCGAGGTAGTCCGACAATAAAATCCATCCCTATTTCATCCCATTTCCACTCAGGTATTTTGTTAGGTTGTAGTAGTCCGGCTGGTCTCTGATGCTCAGCTTTTATGCGTTGACATGAGTCGCAACATGCAATGAAGGTGGCTATGTCCCTCTTCATACCGTGCCACCAAAATCTTTCCTGAATATCTTTATACATTTTGGTTCCTCCAGGGTGAATTGAATATGGACTGGTGTGTGCTTCAGCTAAAATTTGCTGTTTAAGGTCTTCTATGTTTGGCACGCATAGCCTTTCTCCGTACCATAATATTCCTTCATTGTCTATGACGAATTCCGAGGCCTTGCCCATACTCAACTTTCTTTTAATTCCTTCAATGCTGGGGTGACCGGGCTGAGCTTCTTTAATTTTCTCCACAAGGTTGGGTTGTATTTCCAAGTTTTATATGGTGCCTTTTGCTACCATTATCAAGTTGAGCTTGGCAAATTCTTGATGGAATTCGGGCCTCAAGCTGTGCAGATAGTTTTCGTCGGAGCTGGGGTTCCGACTCAGGGCATCGGCCACTACATTTGCTTTCCCTGGATGGTAATGGATACCAACATCATAATCCTTTACCAATTCCAACCAGCGTCGTTGCCGTAAATTTAGTTCTGGCTGCGTGAAAATATATTTGAGACTTTTGTGATCCGTATATATTTCACATCGATTCCCAAGTAAGAAATGCCTCCATTCCTTGAGTGCATGAATAACTGCTGCCATTTCTAAGTCATGAGTGGGATAATTTTCCTCATGCTTGCGAAGTTTCCTTGAAGCGTAGGCGACAACCTTGCCTTCTTGCATCAACACGCATCTGAGACCCTTTCTGGACGCGTCACAATATACTTCAAAATTCTTGTGTATGTCGGGTACAATTAATACCGGTGCTGTTGTTAACTTCTGCTTTAGCTCTTGGAAACTTTTCTCGCAGGCTTCTGTCCATTCAAACTTCTTATCTTTCTTGAGCAACTGTGTCATAGGCTTGTCTATGGTGGAAAATCCTTCAATAAATCTGCGGTAATATCCTGCCATTCCCAAGAAACTCCGTATGTCCGTTACGGTGGCCGGTGACTTCTAGCCAAGTACGGCCTTGACTTTCTCTGGGTCCACTGCGATACCGTCTTGGGTCAGTACGTGGCCTAGAAAGCCAACTTGTCTTAGCCAAAATTCGCACTTGCTGAACTTGGCATACAATTGGTGTTTTCTTAGCTCTCCTAGCACAATCCTGAGATGTTCTGCGTGCTCTTCTGGTGTCTTGGAGTATACCAGAATATCGTCGATGAATACCACGACGAACTTGTCCATAAACTTCATAAATAATTTGTTCATGAGGTGAACAAAATATGCTGGGGCGTTAGTTAATCCAAATGGCATCACTGTGAACTCGTACAGTCCATATCTGGAGGTGAAGGCTGTTTTGGGGATATCTTCCATTCGCACCTTCAATTGATGGTATCCTGACCTTAAGTCAATTTTTGAGAATACCTTGGCCTGAGCGAGTTGATCAAACAAATCATTTATCCTTGGCATCGGGTATTTGTTTTTGACTGTGACCATGTTAAGTGCTCGATAGTCAATACACAATCTCAGTGTTCCATCCTTCTTTTTGGCAAATAAAATTGGTGATCCCCAAGGTGAGGAGCTGGCTCGAATGTATCCCTTTTCCAGTAATTCCTTTATTTGCTTCTTCAACTCAATCAACTCGGATGGTGCCATTCTGTATGGTTTCTTGTATATGGGGGTGGTTCCTGGTGCTAGCTCAATGCGGAATTCCATTTCTCGATCTGGTGGCATGCCTGGTAGTTCTTCAGGGAATACATCTGGAAATTCACACACTACTGGAACCTTGTTTAGCTCAGAAACGTCCACCTTATTTAATCTCGGTTGCCGGGGTATTTTTCCTTCCTTGGCTGATACTCTTATTGTCTTCCCTTGGTGGTGTGTGAGAATTACGGTCCTGTTGAAACAGTCGATAAAACCTTTATTGGTGGTTAGCCAATCCATCCCTAGGATGACATCCAGTCCTTTATTTTCCAACACAATAAGATTTGCGTGAAACTCCAATCCTTCGAACTCAATGACCACATTCTGATAGTAATTCTGAGTAACTTGCTAAATCCCAAGGGACTTGATGGTCATGGATTTCTCCAGGGGAAGCATCGAAAAATTATTTTGCAAAGCAAAACTTTTCGAAATGAAAGAGTGAGAAGCTCCAGAATCAAACAAAACCATTGTAGGTATTGTGTTGACAGGAAACATACCGAGTACGATATCCGGAGCATTTTGTGCCTCCTCTTTGGTTACGTGATTCAGATGACCTTTCCTGTGGGTATTGTTGGGATTGAAATTGTTTCGCTTGGGCGCGGAATTGTTGCTGCCGTTGTTTGGCTTTGGGATTGAATTCCTTGTCTTGGGGCACTGTTTGGCATAGTGCCCTTCTTCTCCACAAGCGTAACAGGTAACGCCGGGGCGATAGGTGAATTCCTTGTCCCTTGCATGAAAATTCTTGATTGGGCGTGAGACATTGGATGAGGATTTGTGTGTCCCACCCTTTTGAAAATCTGTCTTGCTTCGGTGATTGCGAGCATGATTTATCTGGTCCCTTTTTCGCTTGCGGATGTCTTCCAGACTGCGTCTCTCATTTTCCAGAGTAATGGCTTTGTCTACCAGTGTTTTAAAATCAGGAAAAGTGTGCACGACCAGTTGGCATTTAAGCGCGGGCGCCAGACCGTCAAGGAATTTCTCCATCTTCTTGATTTCAGTCATACGCTCTTCATTGGCGTAGCGGGACTATAGAGTAAATTGACTGTTGTAATCTGACATTGTCATGTTCCTTTGTTTGAGGTCATCGAATGCTCTCTTCTTGATTTTCATAATACTCTTAGGAATGTGTGCACCACGGAAACCTTCCTTGAAATCATCCCAGGTTATGTCATTTTCGTTGGGATGCATGTGCAGAAAATTCTCCCACCACGATGCGGCTGCTCCTGTGAGATAGTGCGGAGCATACAATACCTTTTCGGGGTCTGAACATTTTGCAATAATTAATTTTCTCTCCATATCTCGAAGCCAGTCCTCGGCTTCAAGAGGTTTGTCAGTATGAGAAAATGTTTGAGGACGTGTCTTCTGTAGCTCAGATAACTTGGAATGCTGCTGATACTGTCCATGGTGATTTCCCATGTTGATGACTTGGTTCATCATTTCCCGATGTTGTTGCTGACTCTGCTCATAAAGGCGGCACATTTGTGAAAGTGCCGATTCACTGCCCTGTTGGTTTGACAGTCTCTGAGTGAACTCGTTGCTAGGTGGTGCATCATAATTTTCCTCTGTTGGAATTTGCATGGAGCGAGTCCAAGGACGAGACATTTTCACTCTGGGGATATATTTGTAAGACCCATAAGAAAAGCGGAAAGAGTCGCAAAAACAAATCCATAAATGTATAAAGCTGGCAAATAGAATTAAATAACTCAGCTTACTTAAGAAAAACAAATCGACTTGCGCACGGAGAAGGACTGCTCATTACATATCTTACACGCGGGCGGTAATTATACAATACATCACTCAGGATATGCGTACATAATCCTGACATGTTATTTAGGCTAGTGCACTTCTCCAGATCCTACATGATGCGCAAATAGGCTACTTCTCACAACCTATGTACATATCTTACAAAGCGGTACATTACATGGCAGCTAGGCGTACTCAGGCAGAAATGTTGACGACCTCCTTTGCCCTGCCGAGGGCGAGGCGTAGCGAGGTTGGGGACTCGACTTCCTCCTCGCTAATGGGCTCCATACATGTAGTGTTGCGCAGAGTGGACGGAGCGGTTGCCAGGGGCGGAGCAACACGTACAGGAGTGGGCGCGAAGGGTGGTGCAGTGCGCACTGGAGTGGGCGCAATGACTTGGTTGAATTCTTCGGTAGAAGGCAGACGACGAGTAGGCGTATAAGATGCTGAGGACGAGACAAAAGTCAGAGCCGGTGCGATGGGTAGGAGCTCCCTCCTGTTGGCAGCACAGCCATGAACTGAGTCCATGCGGGTAGCTACGAAGTCGTCCACCAGGTTGTCGAAGGCTGCCTCCAGGGCCCGGAGATACTCAATGAGCATCTCAAAAGCCTCGTCTCGTTCTCCTCTGGGGCAGGAGTATGCGTAGTGACAGGTGTAAGGCACATGGCACGGAAGATAACGGTAACGACGAGTCTTCATCGCGGGGAGGACATCCCTGAGACAAGCTATCGCCTCGCGGGCTGCCATCTGCATAGCATGCCTCTTCGTAGGCATGGCTCTTCCCACGAACCGGAAGCGGCGTAACTCACCACGCCCTCCCTTGAACTGTACCACGGCCTGGTGCATGGTCAGACTGTCGTTGACACGGTGCTGGTAGAGTGTGAAGACTGGGCGCACAGATGGCCCCATCGCGACCTGAACGATGAAGGAAAGAAGCTTGACGAACCCATCGGGCACGTTGGCGAAGGTCTGAGACTCGCAGCTGTTGTCGGCCATCTACAAAAGTAGGCAAAAATTCTGCATGGTCAGATCATAAATTTATGCTGACTGACAGAAAATGACTACAATTGCAAAAATATAAATTGGCTCTATCATACTAATAACCAATTAGCGATAGCACCTAGTGGCTTCCTACAGTCAGCCTGGCTCTGGTACCAAGCTTGTCACGACCGGTTTTCCAATAAAAATATTTATTGAGAAACCAATCTTTTGATTCCAGTATGAGAGAAATCCTCCTCACTGGTAGACAAATTCTTGATACAATAAGCCAGTAGCATAAAATATATTACAGGGTCGAACTACGGTAGCTCAACCAAATTATTACAAGCACGCCAATAATTATACATAATGGCGGACATGACACAGTGGTGTGAAGGCAAACTACTGACTCGAGGATAGGGCGGTGGTGGAAAAACACAGCGGGGAGAGAAATACAAGACTCTAAGTCTGTCATTTCATCGAGCGTTGAGGTGAGGCTCGATGAATTTATTTGGTAGCGGAAGCGGATATAAAACAGTGACCAAATCCAGGGTCGCACGAGACTGACTGGGACTCCTCTAGGTGTCGGACTCGCTATCATACTCTTCATCCATGAGATCGCCTTCGTCAGCATCTGGCCAAATCAACAAGCCAGTGAGTACTTTGAAAGTACTCGCAAGACAGTTCGGACGTAAGATATAACAAATGCATGCATGGATGCGTCATGATTAATTCACCAATGTACATTCAAAAATTAGCATAACAAGGTAAGTGAAAGGGAAACGGCGGTAGTCCGTCTGAAACCCCAACAAAGCATAAATAAACACCGATCGGGTGTCTGAAGCGACGCCTCGAAAGGTGAACAAATAAATATAAGGAAATGATGCCACAGTCGGGCGTCTTAGCGACACCACATAAAGGGCTTTAAAAGAAATGCCACAGTCGGACGTCGGGGCGACATCACAGAAAGGGCTTTAAAAGAAAGT
>NC_057813.1:655843876-655847660 GCF_018294505.1 Triticum aestivum
AAGGGCTTTAAAATAAATGCCACAGTCGGACGTCGGGGCGACATCACAGAAAGGGCTTTAAAAGAAATGCCACAGTCGGACGTCGGGGCGACATCACAGAAAGGGCTTTAAAAGAAAGTAAAATACAACAATGCCACAGTCGGACGTCTGAGCGACATCGCAGAAAGGGCTTTGATTCACTAGTAAATAATACTCATAATAATCATTTAATTGATGAGAATAAATGGGTTAGTCCATCCACAGGAATAATCATTTAACCGGAATTAACACTCATGCGAATCACCGGAGTCTCTGTCATCAAAACTGACATTTGATTAGGATAAGATAATATCGATCTAGGACATGGAATAGATGATTTGGAGGAATATATGACTCTGCAGAGTTTGTACAAAATTATTCCCACAGCCAACGGATTTCCGTAGTCACGAAGGACTAGTTCCGTTTACGGTATTTCGGAAGAAAACACAGCTAACCGGTACACACCCATCCTACCTCTCGGTGCTAGGAATCACCCTAGACATCGTCCAAGAAAAACTTTTGAGACGGGGAGATCACAATCTCGAATAGCATGGGATCAAATTTATATACGCGCGCTCTAAGGGGTGCCCCCCTCTCGGTCCCAACCGGAAACACCCATGCCCCCTGACCGGATGACTGGCTTTAATCCAGGGCCATGGAACCATCATCACGGCCTCTCCTTTTGGTGTGTACAAGAAAAGCGGTTTGCAACTTACTAAACCATATTCCTTGCGGAAAACATGTGGTAGTACAGGGAAGGAAATGAGAGGAACTGGACCTATACGGTTTGACACTTAAGTCACATAGTCCGGCATAAGACTGGCATGCTACAACACTGCCATCTCACCCATCCTCAAACCAACTCTCCTGGATAGTCCTTTGAACCCACAACCCAGAACCATCTTGATCCACTCCCCCTCTTTTCAAATTTTTCAAAATTCAGTCTCTGCATGTTTGGACCAGATTTGCCAAATTTGATGAAATTCATATCTACACTCCTCCAAAAATTCCACCAAAATTCAGGCAGCCTTCTTGAGCAATGAGAAGCCACTCCACCAAAAATCAGCTCAAGGAAAAATCTCCAGAGGCCAAAAACATTTTGTTGAACACCTGAGCTGCACTATTCCTTTGCAAATTCAGAAAGTTCAGAGATTCAGTTATCTTTCTTCCTTCGTCAGATTCGGTCACGCGGCCACAGTGTGCCCTGGCGCGTTGCACGCAGCCTCTTCTCCCTGGCTAGCACCCCGCACGCACGCTTGGCCGATTCCTGGCATCGGTAGCAGCGAGCCTTGCCGGCGTTGGGAGCTTCTGGGGTGGCTGCACCTCCCGTGGCGGCCAACAAGGGCCCGAGCCCTCTCGCCATGCCACCCGGCGCCGCCCAACACCCCCTGGCTCTCCGCGTGTCCCTGCCGTGCCAGCGCACGCCCGTGGCACCGTCGCCGTGGCCCGGCATGCACGAAACGTGCTCCCTGCCGCCGACGGGCCGCACCACCCCCGTTCCATCGAGCTCACCCATAGCACCAAACCCCAGCCCGTTTAGCGCCTAAATGGGACCGGTGGACCTCAACGGCGATGCCCAGGCCCCTAATCCCCCTGCACATCCACGGCACCGCCGTAATCACTCGCCGGAGATCCCCGTTCACGGCAACCGCCTCGGGCCGCCTATAAAAAGGGCCGCCGAGCTCACCCTCGTGCACGCAGCATCACCACTCCTCACCAACACCCCGCCAGGCCACTCAGAGGACCTCGAGGAGGTCTCCTCCCCCAACTCCGGCCGCCCTGATCCGCCTCGGCCTCCACCACGATTCGCTCCGGTGAGGCCATCTCCGGCGCCCAAACCCCGTCCGTTACCCTCTCTAGCCACCAGAAGCCTAACCCCCTCGTCAATTTGATCTCTGCAGCCCTCTCCGACGAGTTCCTCAACCACCCGAGCCGCCGTCCGCCGGAGCAAAGCTCGCCGTCGACGTGGTACTCGCCGGCGACCACCACCACCACCAACCGACGCGGAATGGCGCCCTGAGCACGGAGGTACCCTCCGATCCCCCTGCCTCGCCGTGGATCGCCGCCGGCGACCACCGCGGCTCTCGGGCGCCGACGAGCTTCGTTTCCCCCCTTTTTGAAGTTTAAACCTGACGTGTGGGACCCCACCGTCAGCCTCTCTGCCCTCTCTGTTGAAACGTTTTCTGGAAGCGCCTTCGGGCAAAGTACGTTTTCCCTTGGGGCTGGCGTAGTTTCTGCCGAAGCATTTCTGTTTTTATGAGCTAGCCCCTAGAAACTTTCTGTTTCATTACAGATGAGTCCCTGGGCAAAAAACCCTTATAACTTTTAAACAGAAAAGTATTTTTGATTGATTCTTTTTCTGTTCTCTTTAAAAAAATTTCTAGTTTTTTATCAGATTTAATTGAAAAATATTTGGAATACTTTTTGTGCACTCATTGGTATTTACGATAGCGCATATATTTTCTTTATACCGTAGATACCGAAGGAGGTGATGGAGCCGCGAACTTCACCGAGCTAGGCTCCGACTACTCTGAACCAGGCAAGCATGTTTGAACTTTTGATATGATGAGTGTCTTGGCATGTTTTGCATTTAGTTAGTTTTATGGCATGTTGAGAAGCATATCGATGAGCGTTATTTTATTTGATAATGAGGTAAGTGAGTTCGGTGATCCATAAGTGGATGCATGTGAGTATGAATGGCCATGTGTTGGCATGAGGATGGGTGAGATGGCAGTGTTGTAGCATGCCAGTCTTATGCCGGACTATGTGAATTCAGTGTCAAACCGTATTGGTCCAGTTCCTCTCATTTCCTTCCCTGTACTACCACATGTTTTCTGCAAGGAATATGGTTTAGTAAGTTGCAAACCGCTTTTCTGGTACACACCAAAAGGAGAGGCTGTGATGATGGTTCCATGGCCCTGGATTAAAGCCAGTCATCCGGTCAGGGGGCATGGGTGTTTCCGGTTGGGACCGAGAGGGGGGCACCCCTTAGAGCGCGCGTATATAAATTTGATCCCATGCTATTCGAGATTGTGATCTCCCCGTCTCAAAAGTTTTTCTTGGATGATGTCTAGGGTGATTCCTAGCATCGAGAGGTAGGATGGGTGTGTACCGGTTAGCTGTGTTTTCTTCCGAAATACCGTAAACGGAACTAGTCCTTCGTGACTACGGAAATCCGTTGGCTGTGGGAATAATTTTGTACAAACTCTGCAGAGTCATATATTCCTCCAAATCATCTATTCCATGTCCTAGATCGATATTATCTTATCCTAATCAAATGTCAGTTTTGATGACAGAGACTCCGGTGATTCGCATGAGTGCTAATTCCGGTTAAATGATTATTCCTATGGATGGACTAACTCATTTATTCTCATGAATTAAATGTTTATTATGAGTATTATTTACTTGTGAATCAAAGCCCTTTCTGCGATGTCACTCAGACATCCGACTGTGGCATTGTTGTATTTTACTTTCTTTTAAAGCCCTTTCTGTGATGTCGCCCCGACGTCCGACTGTGGCATTTCTTTTAAAGCCCTTTCTGTGATGTCGCCCCGACGTCCGACTGTGGCATTTACTTTAAAGCCCTTTCTGTGATGTCGCCCCGACGTCCGACTGTGGCATTTCTTTTAAAGCCCTTTATGTTGTGTCGCTAAGACGCCCGACTGTGGCATCATTTCCTTATATTTATTTGTTCACCTTTCGAGGCGTCGCTTCAGACACCCGATCGGTGTTTATTTATGCTTTGTTGGGGTTTCAGACGGACTAC
>NC_057813.1:655847903-655849540 GCF_018294505.1 Triticum aestivum
CGCCCCGACGTCCGACTGTGGCATTTCTTTTAAAGCCCTTCCTGTGATGTCGCTCAAACGTCCGACTGTGGCATTGTTGTATTTTACTTTCTTTTAAAGCCCTTTCTGTGATGTCGCCCCGACGTCCGACTGTGGCATTTCTTTTAAAGCCCTTTATGTTGTGTCGCTAAGACGCCCGACTGTGGCATCATTTCCTTATATTTATTTGTTCACCTTTCGAGGCGTCGCTTCAGACACCCGATCGGTGTTTATTTATGCTTTGTTGGGGTTTCAGACGGACTACCGCCGTTTCCCTTTTACTTACCTTGTTATGCTAATTTTTGAATGTACATTGGTGAATTAATCATGACGCATCCATGCATGCATTTGTTATATCTTACGTCCGAACTGTCTTGCGAGTACTTTCAAAGGACTCACTGGCTTGTTGATTTGGCCAGATGCTGACGAAGGCGATCTCATGGATGAAGAGTTTGATAGCGAGTCCGACACCTAGAGGAGTCCCAGTCAGTCTCGTGCGACCCTGGATTTGGTCACTGTTTTATATCCGCTTCTGCTACCAAATAAATTCATCGAGCCTCACCTCGACGCTCGATGAAATGACAGACTTAGAGTCTTGTATTTCTCTCCCCGCTGTGTTTTTCCACCACCGCCCTATCCTCGAGTCAGTAGTTTGCCTTCACACCACTGTGTCATGTCCGCCATTATGTATAATTATTGGCGTGCTTGTAATAATTTGGTTGAGCTACCGTAGTTCGACCCTGTAATATATTTTATGCTACTGGCTTATTGTATCAAGAATTTGTCTACCAGTGAGGAGGATTTCCCTCATACTGGACTCAAAAGATTGGTTTCTCAATAAATATTTTTATTGGAAAACCGGTCGTGACAAGCTTTGTATCAAAGCCAGGCTGACCATTGGCTAATCCTATCATAGCCAGATCGAAAAACTTAGGCAAACCAAGTCTGCCACGACCGGTTTTTCCGGGTAATAAATTTCCAGAAAAGACCGTCGTGCTCATCAGCCCCAGGATTACTGTTAGCTGATGAGGCTCCAACTGGATACAGAAATTCCAAGCAAAATACAACAATATGTAGTACAAGACCATTCTGGCCTATGAGTACAACAAATGGTTTCTAGTGGTTGGTGGCGGAAGCGGGTTGTGAAACATCAGTGTCTATGGGACTCCACTTCCCACAGGAACAGCTGACCAGGTTAATTCCTATCTTCGCGAGGCTGCTATCTCCATTGAGTGGGTTCCGGGGCTGGCATCGCGTCGCTCCTCTCCGTGCAAGAAAATCTGGCCAAGACAATAGCCAGGGACGAGCCAGTAAGTACTTTGAATGTACTCGCAAACATTATGAACGAAGGTATAATATAACAATGATGTGCTGAAAATATTTTATGCTCATGACGTCAGTCACAAAAGATAAATGAAACTTTGATGCGTGCAAGCAAGCAAGCAAGAAATACCACAGTCGGGCGTCTGAGCAACACCACATAAAGGGCTTTAAAAGAAATACCACAGTCGGGCGTCTGAGCGACACCACATAAAGGGCTTTAAAAGAAATGCCACAGTCGGGCGTCTGAGCGACACCACATAAAAGGGCTTTAAAAGAAATGCCATAGTCGGGCGTCT
>NC_057813.1:655849736-655858408 GCF_018294505.1 Triticum aestivum
CCACAGTCGGGCGTCTGAGCGACACCACATAAAGGGCTTTAAAAGAAACAATCATAATGAATATCCCGGAGGTAGAACCATCCCAGAGATACTCGGTAATAACAATAATATCACGGGTTAGTCAACAATAATAATAATCATAGATATCACAAGTCACGAGTAGTAATTCCATTTTCTGGTTAACAGTTTCACCTCTGAAGACCGACACTAAGACCGACACCTGACCCATCCCAGACTGTAATCCTTAACCATGGACATGGCTATTCAAATAGGTTTATTCTCTGCAGAGGGTGTACTCTTTACCCACGAGTAACGGATTTCTTTAGTCCATCGGGACTAATTCCGTCTACGGTCTTTTTGTTGAAAACACACCTAACTTGCACACACCAGCTTATCTCACACGTGTCTGGAATCACCCATGACACCTGTTAAGCAAACTCTAAGTGGGGAGGCTACAACCTCGCGTAGCATGGGATCAGATTTATATCGCGCACTCTAAGGGGTGGCCTCCCCTCTCGGTCCCAACCGGAAACACCCATGCCCCCGGACCAGGTGGCCTGCCTACCAGCTACAACCGGTATCCTCCACCATGGCCTCTCTGTACGGTGTGTGCTAGAAAGAGGTTGACAATTTACTGAACCGTACTCTACTTGCTGTAGAGACGAGTGGTAGTACGAAACAAGTATGGGGGTTATTGGAACAAGACTCGATCTACGGTCGACTCAGGAGGTTTAAGTATTCCCTGCATGATTAGTATAACGAATATATTTCATCCAACAGAGTCACCTCTCATATCACCTTACCAAGCCATACCAGACATAACAGTCCCGACGGAGACCGGCGACAAACTCATGCCTACCCAAGGCTGAGGTTTTCCCGGGTTCCTGCCGGTATGCATGCAAGGCACATGAGGGTGAATATCATCACAAGTGTGTTCATTTCCAACAGCCTGGAAATCACTAATGTGCACTCATGCATATGATCATACCACATGAAATAACGAGTCCTTCGAAATGCGGTGGTGTTATAAATGTATCCACGATCACACCAAAAATATTATGCCGGGATTCAGAATGCTTGCCTTCAACGTTGTGGAGGGTTGGGGGTGCTCTCCAAAAACTTTTAAAAGTTTCCTCTCTCTCCCCAAAATCCTATTTAAAAATATATTTGAATTAACACACATTTCAAAAACAGTACAAAAAAAGTTGTTTGAAATTTTTTCAAATAAATCTTAAAATAAAGTAGATCAAATTTGAGAAAGGTAGGAAAAAGAATCAACTCATTTGGACTTATATTTAAAAAGTTATAGCCAGTCAAAGATTTGGTCAAATCTGTTTTTAAAAATAAGACAGAAAAGAAAACGTTTCAGACAGAAATACGCTTTCGGAGCGGGGAAAACGTACTGGGTGGATTACGTCTTCACTTAAACACGAGTGGCGGTGGAGTGGGTCACTGACCAGTGGGTCCAGAGAGCTTGTCACGACTGGTTTTCCAATAAAAATATTTATTGAGAAACCAATCTTTTGAGTCCAGTATGAGAGAAATCCTCCTCACTGGTAGACAAATTCTTGATACCATAAGCCAGTAGCATAAAATATATTACAGGGTCGAACTACGGTAGCTCAACCAAATTATTACAAGCACGCCAATAATTATACATAATGGCGGACATGACACTGTGGTGTGAAGGCAAACTACTGACTCGAGGATAGGGCGGTGGTGGAAAAACACAGCGGGGAGAGAAATACAAGACTCTAAGTCTGTCATTTCATCGAGCGTCGAGGTGAGGCTCGATGAATTTATTTGGTAGCGGAAGCGGATATAAAACAGTGACCAAATCCAGGGTCGCACGAGACTGACTGGGACTCCTCTAGGTGTCGGACTCGCTATCAAACTCTTCATCCATGAGATCGCCTTCGTCAGCATCTGGCCAAACCAACAAGCCAGTGAGTACTTTGAAAGACCTCGCAAGACAGTTCGGACGTAAGATATAACAAATGCATGCATGGATGCGTCATGATTAATTCACCAATGTACATTCAAAAATTAGCATAACAAGGTAAGTAAAAGGGAAACGGCGGTAGTCCGTCTGAAACCCCAACAAAGCATAAATAAACACCGATCGGGTGTCTGAAGCGATGCCTCGAAAGGTGAACAAATAAATATAAGGAAATGATGCCACAGTCGGGCGTCTTAGCGACACCACATAAAGGGCTTTAAAAGAAATGCCACAGTCGGACGTCGGGGCGACATCACAGAAAGGGCTTTAAAAGAAAGTAAAATACAACAATGCCACAGTCGGACGTCTGAGCGACATCACAGAAAGGGCTTTAAAAGAAAGTAAAATACAACAATGCCACAGTCGGACGTCTGAGCGACATCGCAGAAAGGGCTTTGATTCACAAGTAAATAATACTCATAATAAACATATAATTCATGAGAATAAATGGGTTAGTCCATCCACAGGAATAATCATTTAACCGGAATTAGCACTCATGCGAATCACCGGAGTCTCTATCATCAAAACTGACATTTGATTAGGATAAGATAATATCGATCTAGGACATGGAATAGATGATTTGGAGGAATATATGACTCTGCAGAGTTTGTACAAAATTATTCCCACAGCCAACGGATTTCCGTAGTCACGAAGGACTAGTTCCGTTTACGGTATTTTGGAAGAAAACACAGCTAACCGGTACACACCCATCCTACCTCTCGATGCTAGGAATCACCCTAGACATCGTCCAAGAAAAACTTTTGAGACGGGGAGACCACAATCTCGAATAGCATGGGATCAAATTTATATACGCGCGCTCTAAGGGGTGCCCCCTCTCGGTCCCAACCGGAAACACCCATGCCCCCTGACCGGATGACTGGCTTTAATCCAGGGCCATGGAACCATCATCACGGCCTCTCCTTTTGGTGTGTACCAGAAAAGCGGTTTGCAACTTACTAAACCAAATTCCTTGCGGAAAACATGTGGTAGTACAGGGAAGGAAATGAGAGGAACTGGACCGATACGGTTTGACATTGAAGTCACATAGTCCGGCATAAGACTGGCATGCTACAACACCGCCATCTCACCCATCCTCATGCCAACACATGGCCATTCATACTCACATCCATCCACTTATGGATCACCGAACTCACTTACCTCATTATCACATAAAATAACGTTCATCGATATGCTTCTCAACATGCCATAAAACTAACTAAATGCAAAACATGCCAAGACACTCATCATATCAAAAGTTCAAACATGCTTGCCTGGTTCAGAGTAGTCGGAGCCTAGCTCGGTGAAGTTCGCGGCTCCGTCACCTCCTTCGGTATCTACGGTATAAAGAAAATATATGCGCTATCGTAAATACCAATGAGTGCACAAAAAGTATTCCAAATATTTTTCAATTAAATCTGATAAAAAACTAGAGAAAATTTTAAAGAGAACAGAAAAAGAATCAATCAAAAATACTTTTCTGTTTAAAAGTTATAAGGGTTTTTTGCCCAGGGACTCATCTGTAATGAAACAGAAAGTTTCTAGGGGCTAGCTCATAAAAACAGAAACGCTTCGGCAGAAACTACGCCAGCCCCAAGGGAAAACGTACTTTGCCCGAAGGCGCTTCCAGAAAACGTTTCAACAGAGAGGGTAGAGAGGCTGACGGTGGGGTCCCACACGTCAGGTTTAAACTTCAAAAAGGGGGGAAACGAAGCTCGTCGGCGCCCGAGAGCCGCGGTGGTCGCCGGCGGCGATCCACGGCAAGGCAGGGGGATCGGAGGGTCCTCCGTGCTCAGCGCGCCATTCCGCGTCGGTTGGTGGTGGTGGTGGTCGCCGGCGAGTACCACGTCGACGGCGAGCTTTGCTCCGGCGGACGGCGGCTTGGGTGGTCGAGGAACTCGTCGGAGAGGGCTGCAGAGATCAAATTGACGAGGGGGTTAGGCTTCTGGTGGCTAGAGAGGGTAACAGACGGTGTTTGGGCGCCGGAGATGGCCTCACTAGAGCGAATCGTGGTGGAGGCCGAGGCGGATCAGGGCGGCCGGAGTTGGGGGAGGAGACCTCCTCGAGGTCCTCCGAGTGGCCTGGCGGGGCGTTGGTGAGGAGTGGTGATGCTGCGTGCACGAGGGTGAGCTCGGGGGGCCTTTTTATAGGCGGCCCGAGGCGGTTGCCGTGAACGGGGATCTCCGGCGAGTGATTACGGCGGTGCCGTGGATGTGCAGGGGGATTAGGGGCTTTGGCATCGCCATTGAGGTCCACCGGTCCCATTTAGGCGCTAAACAGGCTGGGGTTTGGTGCTATGGGTGAGCTCGACGGAACGGGGGTGGCGCGGCCCGTCGGCGACAGGGAGCACGTTCCGTGCTTGCCGGGCCACGGCGACGGTGCCACGGGCGTGCGCTGGCACGGCAGGGACACGCGGAGAGCCAGGGGGTGTTGGGCGGCACCGGGTGGCGTGGCGAGAGGGCTCGGGCCCTTGTTGGCCGCCACGGGAGGTGCAGCCACCGCAGAAGCTCCCAACGCCGGCGAGGATCGCTGCTACCGACGCCAGGAATCGGCCAAGCGTGCGTGCGGAGTGCTGGCCAGGGAGAAGAGGCTGCGTGCAACGCGCCAGGGCGCACTGTGGCCGCGTGACCGAATCTGACGAAGGAAGAAAGATAACTGAATCTCTGAACTTTCTCAATTTGCAAAGGAATAGTGCAGCTCAGGTGTTCGACAGAATGTTTTTGGCCTCTGGAGATTTTTCCTTGAGCTGATTTTTGGTGGAGTGGCTTCTCATTGCTCAAGAAGGCTGCCTGAATTTTGGTGGAATTTTTGGAGGAGTGTAGATATGAATTTCATCAAATTTGGCAAATCTGGTCCAAACTTGCAGAGACTGAATTTTGAAAAATTTGAAAAGAGGAGGAGTGGATCAAGATGGTTCTGGGTTGTGGGTTCAAAGGACTATCCAGGAGAGTTGGTTTGAGGTCAAACTCAAATGAAAAAGAGTACTTGCTTTGAAAATCCCTCAGGCTCCAAATAATTATCACAATTGATTTGAGAGGAAAAATAATTAGAATAAAATCCAAAACTTGTTTGGATTAGTTGGGACAGAGAACTTAGGTTGATCACAAGGTGTAGGGGAGGTTTTGGAGGGGTTTTACCACATGGGCAAAAATGCCAAGTCATGGGTGGTTCCAAGATATGAAAATCCCAAATTTTCATAGAGTTTCTTTTTAAAAGAAAAAGATTAAACTCCAAAAAAAAATTTGTGAGGGAACCAACAGAGAAGAAGTTTCAAAAGATCAAACACCAAAGTTTGAAAAAAATAAAGTCCTAGCCAAAGCAAAGGAAGTTTTCAAGAGGAAGGTTTTCTGAAAAAGAAAAATTTTAAATGGCCTCTCTCAAGAAAAACTTTCCTTTTATCAATATAACTAATTAACTAATTTAATTTCTTGATCTCTACTTTCTTGAAAATAGTTTTTCAAGGTTAAATGGCCATATTTGAACTACAACCATTTGATAAATTCTCTTAAAATTCCAACCAAAATTTGGAGATGTCATGTAATGTTTTTAAATCACTGTTGTGCAACAATATATTTAATTCATGTAATATTTTGAGCCCTACACTCAATTTTTCTTCTCTGGTCCAGAGTGCATTTTGCACTACAACCCTTTTAAATATTTCTTTAAAACGTCTACCAAAATTAGGGGAGGTCAGTAGGAGCATATTATTCCACTTTGTGCAAAAATCAGGGTTGTTCTTTGAAAATATTGAGTGAATCAACCTCATTTCCATTCTGGACCAACTTGATGATTTGTACAGCAACCACCATTTTAGTTGCTCCTATATCCATGATTATTTCTCCTACTGGTAGTTCCCCTTGCCAAACCCTTAAGTCCAGGAGAGTGGACCCATTGGATGATTCTAAGTGCTTGAAACAATGCCATTTGTTTTCTGTCCAGGAGAGTGGACCCATTTGTTAAACTTACACTAGCAAGTTTCTGCTTTTGGCCAACTAACCTCACCACTCTCTCTTGCATCTAAAGAGACCCCCATCTGGAGTTTTTGACCACTCCAAGACTTGTCTAAATGCCCTTAGCATTTTGTCAAACACCCTACGGGCATGATCTGTTTTGACATGAGTTTTGGCATTGCACTGTAAACCTGATCTCCTGACCAAACCAGCTTGTCCACTGATCCCCTTGCGAGCCCAAACCTAGACCTGCTAACTCCCGGCCTCAACCAAGCGCTCTGGAGTGCCATGGCATTTCGCCTAGCATCTGGTGTGCGTGCGCTGGGCGCGCCCAGAGCGCGCATATTGCAGCCGCGCACACGAGCCGACACGCTGGCCCCCACGGTTTTGGCCCACACTGCAGAACCTTGCCGCGCACTCCCTTTCTCACCGCTACGAGCCAAGCCACCCCTCCCCACGCCCGGCAAGCCAAGAGCTAGCCGCCGCCGCCGGCCGACAGCCTCTGCCCATGTCGGCGCTGCCAAAGCCACCTCCGCTCGCCAGCTCGCCCCTGGAGCAGTGCCCAATCGTCCGCTAGCTCCTGCCGTCATCCCCAGCCACGCCACGTTGCCCTGCAAGCTACAGAGAGGCGGTTCGCCGGAGAGCTTATCGGGCCGCTGCGGAACCGACCTCGACGAGCTATAAAAGGAGGCCCCCGAGCCTCCCCGAGCACACAGGAAGCCGTGGAATGCTTCCCTAGTCCTCCCATGGCAGCCAATCGACCCGGGGGAGGTCTTCTTCCCCACCTCCGGCAACTGCAGCCGCCACCACTGTCCCGGCCAATTCGGCACCACCAGGGCCTCCCACTCTCCGTTCTCTCCACCAAGAGCACCCTCATCCTCCCGTAAACCATTCCCACTATTCGATTTTGATCGAGGACCACCGTAGCCCCAAAACCACTCTGCTCCCGAAGCTCTCTGCCCGCCGCGAAGCTCATCGCCGATGACCCCGTAACACCTACCGGCGGGACCGCCTCGACCCCCTGAACCCGTGGATGACTTCAGTTTCTCGAACGGAGCCGCCAATCGCCGGCGGCGATCGCCGGAGTCCCGCCTCCGCTCGGGAGAGAGAAAGAGGAGGGAGAAGACTGGTCAAACCTGACCGGTGGGCCCTCTTGACCCACTGTCAGTGACCCACTCCGCCGCCACGCGTGTTTAAGTGAAGACGTAATCCACCCAGTACGTTTTCCCCGCTCCGAAAGTGTATTTCTATCTGAAACGTTTTCTTTTCTGTTTTATTTTAGAAACAGATTTGACCAAATCTTTGAGTGGCTATAACTTTTTAAATATAACTCCAAATGAGTTGATTCTTTTTCCTACCTTCCTCAAATTTGGTCTAGTTTATTTTAAGATTTATTTGAAAAAATTTCAAAAAACTTTTTTGTACTGTTTTTGAAATGTGTGTTAATTCAATATATTTTTAAATAGGATTTTGGGGAGAGAGAAGAAACTTTTAAAAGTTTTTGGAGAGCACCCCCAACCCTCCACAACGTTGAAGGCAAGCATTCTGTATCCTGGCATAATATTTTTGGTGTGATCGTGGATACATTTATAACACCACCGCATTTCGAAGGACTCGTTATTTCATGTGGTATGATCATATGCATGAGTGCATATTAGTGATTTCCAGGCTGTTGGAAATGAACACACTTGTGATGATATTCACCCTCATGTGCCTTGCATGCATACCGGCAGGAACCCGGGAAAACCTCAGCCTTGGGTAGGCATGAGTTTGTCGCCGGTCTCCATCGGGACGGTTATGTCTGGTATGGCATGGTAAAGTGGTATGAGCAGTGACCCTGTTGGTTGAAATATATTTGTTATACTAATCATGCAGGGAATACTTAAACCTCCTGAGTCGACCGTAGATCGAGTCTTGTTCCAGTAGCCCCCCATACTTGTTTCGTACTACCAATCGTCTCTACAGCAAGTAGAGTACGGTTCAGTAAGTTGTTAACCTCTTTCTAGCACACACCGTATAGAGAGGCCATGGTGGAAGATACCGGTTGTAGCTGGTAGGCAGGCCACCTGGTCCGGGGGCATGGGTGTTTCCGTTTGGAACCGAGAGGGGAGGCCACCCCTTAGAGCGCGCGATATAAATTTGATCCCATGCTACGCGAGGTTGTAGCCTCCCCACTTAGAGTTTGCTTAACAGGTGTCGTGGGTGATTCCAGACACGTGTGAGTTAAGCTGGTGTGTGCAAGTTAGGTGTGTTTTCAGCAAAAAGTCCGTAGACGGAATTAGTCCCGATGGGCTAAAGAAATTCGTTACTCGTGGGTAAAGAGTACACCCTCTGCAGAGATTAAACCTATTCGAATAGCCGTGTCCATGGTTAACGATTACAGTCTGGGATGGGTCAGGTGTCGGTCTTAGTGTCGGTCTTCGGAGGTGAAACGGTTAACCAGAAATGGAATTACTACTCGTGACTTATGATAACTATGATTATTATTATTGTTGACTAACCCGTTATATTATTGTTATTATCGAGTATCTCTGGGATGGTTCTACCTCTGGGATATTGACAATGATTGTTTATTTTCTTTTAAAGCCCTTTATGTGGTGTCGCTCAGACGCCCGACTGTGGCATTTCTTTTAAAGCCCTTTATGTGGTGTCGCTCAGACGCCCGACTGTGGCATTTCTTTTAAAGCCCTTTATGTGGTGTCGCTCAGACGCCCGACTGTGGCATT